>NC_082388.1:1386918-1449418 GCF_031168955.1 Gadus macrocephalus
TATGCAGCTACAACCTCGACTGCAGCTAACCCCGACCATGGCTATGCTCACGCCCCTGTCCGCGGCCACGAACAGAGCCCAGATGCTATGCCGTTGCCAGACTCTGACCTCAATACACCAGTCAAGCCATAAGGAAAAAAGCAGAGAGCAGAAATGTCTCTGCATGAGTTACAGAACAACATCGTTGGGATAATCTCAACAAAAATTAATGAGCGGGCAGATAACCTGGAAAGCATGATTAACCATAACACAGTGAGCATTGACGCCCTGAAGAAGTCTATTGACTTTGCATTTGCGGAGGTTGATTCTTTGAAGACCGACATGAAGGTGGTTAAAACTACTGCTGAAAAAAATGAGCAGAAACTGTCAGAGTTAGAACTCAAACTCAATGACGCTCCTAAGATGATGCATACCTTGAACTAACTACAATTTATATCTAAGGGATAGAAATTGTTCGCTGTAATTTCATAGCACCTTTCATTGTTATACTGTATTTTTCTGTTTTTTCTCTTAATGCCAGGGGGTTGAGACAGAATGTTAAACGAAAGGCTTTATTCTTATTTGCAAAGCAGCAAAAAACAGACTTTTCTTTTTTCCAGGAAACGCATTCAGTTATAGATGATGCATCTTTATGGAAAGCACAATGGGGTAATGACATTTGGTTCTCGAATGGTACAGAAAGAGCAGCTGGTGCTGCTACTTTAAAGAACTGTTTCGATGGGAATATTTTACATTCTAAGGTTGACCCAAATGGTCATTACTTTATTTTGATTGTTGACAGAAATGATACTATAATTTTACTTGTCAATATTTATGGGTATAATTCAAAACAAGAGAATGACATATTATTTTATGATTTGGAAATCCACATTTTACATTGGTTGTCGAAATATCAAAATTTATTAATATTAATGGGAGGTGACTTTAACATAGCATCAGGGGCGGACTGGCCATCGGGAATGCCGGGGACATCCCCGGTGGGCTTTGGCCGAAAATACTATTATGTACCGGCCCACGCCCATCATCGCATCAGCCCTACAATGGTTATCACAGCGGCACAAGCGTAATTTTCTCCAAGAGTTATACCTTTCTAATCAGAATCGCACTGACTGACTTTTATACTGCTACTCGCAATCGGTCTTCACACTCATGGTGACTATTTTTCGATTTTTTTTTAAGTGTCTTCTAATATGTGTTTTACAGACTTCGGAAGTCCAAAGTAAGAAAAGATCTCCACCTTATTAATAAACACCTCTAAATTGGTTCTTACACAGCCGAAGTGTTCTCAGCTGTGCGGATTGAGGTAGAGAATTTGGATTTGCATACATACACGCAACGCGGCACCCAGTTCTACGCATGCGCTCAACCCATGAGGAGAAAGGGATTGTTAGCGGCGAATGTCTCCAGCTTGAGACCCGCTGAGGGACCACCGCCGGAGGCGGAGGTGCCTAAGCGCTGCCCGGCAACGATCCCTTTCTCCTCCTTGTCGTGGTTCAGTCTACTTCACATTGATGAGGACGTTGAAGAACCAGGAACGTCGGAGAACCCAACGCGGTCGTTTGAGATTCATAATATCGGCTCACACATCTTTTGGCCGTTATAATATTATATGATATAGATATCTATGTAGGCTATATGATAATATTTTGATATAGAGCTCCAGGACTCCCGTGTGTTCTAGAATATTTACAGAACACGGCTAAAGGCTGTGTGAGCCTCGCCATTGCGATACATCCACTGTAAACAGAGCGAATGGTACCGTGGCTGCAAGCTGCTCAGGGCCACACCCCCACCCTCCTCCTTGACCCGCCTCGCTCCTCCTCATTTGCATTATAGCTACAGCCACCAAAACAGCGCATTTGGGGGAAGCTCAATGTGCGACTGGCTCGGAGTGGCTGTAACTCTGCACCACGGCTGAATTTCGGGAACGTCGTTATGTAACTTACTGTTTTGTTATGCACCTTCGGCACCCCTACACACACAAACAATCACACACCCAGCATGCAACACTACTGATACCACTGATGTTCACACCCCATCGTATGTTCTGTTCTGTTCATTTCTAATATATTGTTCATGCTAATTCTACCCTCTGATTCCAGTTTCTTTATTGTGTGGTCTTTCTCTGCTGACATTCATTCCTTAAGGCTTTGTAGTTATGCTTGTATAACCATCTGATACTAGCCAAGAGTTAAGCATATTCATCTAGCAAACTATACCTACCTTGGAGTGTTACAATAGCCAATAATCATTTTATTCCATGGGTCCATCCAGGCAAATTGGTGGATCCAAATGTTATTAAAAAACAAACATACATATATGATGTAATTTCTTTGTAATCATCCAAAATAATGTTAAGTGTATGGGTATTTTTCCCAGAAGGCCACTGACTGTTCGATACGCGCGATCCATTGAGTGGGCAACGCGGCGTGTACTTAGTGGGCCGCGCGCCGTGTATTGAGTGGGCCGGTCTGACAGAAACTCCCGGGCCACTTTTTTCCCCCAGTCCGCCCCTGCATAGCATTAGATAGTTTATTAGATAGATATCCTCCTCGAACTAACAATTCTATGGCCTTTAACTTGACGCACTTTATGCTGAAATTCAACTTGAAAGATATATGGAGAGAAAAGAATCCTGGAATGAGTTCATTTACTTGGAGTAATAAGGCTTGTACTAGTTTATCACGAATAGATTTCTGGCTGATTTCCAACTTTTTAGACATTTTTTTTAGACATTAAGGTCAATATTCTTACAACAACAATATTTCGCAGGGAATGGGTTAATATTGGAAATTAAATAGCTCCATCCTAACGCACGAGGTTGTGATCAAAACGGTTCAGTCTTTACATGAACGATTTTTGCGTAAAGCTTTAATTGATAAAAGATTTAGTAGTAGTTGGGAACTTTTTAAATTTGAGGTGTCAAAATATTTAAGAGCATACGGAAGTTCTATATTTAAAGCTAAAAGAGTTGAGGAGGTAAAAATAATATCAGAGATAACACAGATTACACAAGAAACACCAGAAAATGTTACTGAAAGTGAAATTGAGTCTTTTATTATCCAGCTAAATAAATTGGATGAATTATATAGAGGGAAGGCGGACGGGGCCTTTGGAAGAAGTAGAAAGAAATGGCTTGACGAATGGGAGCAGAATAGAGCTCACTTCTTTCGACTGGAAAAATTCTGTGCAAAAAACAACTCAATACAGAAATTGAATATTGATGATGTTATTACAGATGACCCTAAAAGAATAGCTCTATATTGTTCTAATTTCTATAGCACATTATATCAATCAAATTGCAGTGAGGAGTCCACCCTCCAATTCTTAGATTCTCTCACTGAAACCAAAACAATTGATAACGACCAATCAGACTTCTGTGACAGACCTATAAAACTAGGGGTAGTTAAACTTGCTATTGGACATCTCAAACTCAATAAGTCTCCTGGAACAGACGGTATCGCTGTAATAATAAGTGCTAACAAAGGAGCTGACACTAGGTGGAGCTCTAACATCAACAGATGCTGGATTGACTGTATGTTGTACCGCAGAGTGAACGTAGACGGAAGGAGTTCATTCTTAAAAACAGCTAGCTGAAGCTAGCAAAAGTTATATTCATGATGTTTTATTTATAGATGAATAAGAACATTACAATCACCTCTGAATTTTGCAAAGCATTCTCTGACCAACTTGCTCCCTTCCTCCTCTGGCTCTTTTTAGAATGTATAGATAATGAAACCCTCCCACCCACGTTGACTCAAGGCCTCATAACTCTTATCCCAAAACCTAGGAAAGATAAACTGCTGTCCAATCTGCCTTCTTAATAATGAGTGTGTTTGCACAGATATTTGCAAAAAGGATTAAAATTGTTTTGGATCATATTATCGATGAGTGCCAGTCAGGTTTTATGAGACACAGACACATTTCCAATAATGTCAGACTAGTTCTTGACCTAATTGAGATTCAGATTTATGTTTAGATGAAAGTTTTACTCTTTTCTTAGATTTTCAGAAGGCTTTCGATATAATTGAGCATAAATTTATCTTCCATTTGGATTTGGTTCATACTTTAACAATGCAATCAAAACTATGTACAAAAATGGAAACTGTTCAATTAGATTACATGCTGGTACTTCCCCTAGATTATTTTTTAAATCGTGGTGTTAGACAAGGGTGTCCAATTTCCCCCTACCTCTTCCTACTTTGTACTCAACTACTCACTGAATCCATAAAGCTTAGTCCACTTAAAGGTATCTCAATAGCTGATGGTGAGGTCATCATCAGTCAGATGGCTGATGATAACACTTTTTTTTAAGGGATGCCTCTCAGATACCTATAACCATTGACTTAATTAAAACTTTCTCCGTTGCTTCCGGGCTAAACTTAAACCTTAAAAAATGTGAATTGCTTGCTCTTAAGAATTGCGATCTACCGTCCATATGTAATATTCCTGTAAAGGACTCTATAACCTATCTAGGAGTTGTTATTACCAAAGATAGAGATTCCAGATGTGGTTTAAACTTCAACCCTATTATTGACAAAACTAAAAAAAGTTAAATCAGTGGTTACAGCGAGACCTATCAGTAAGAGCTAGAATCCTTCTTACCAAGGCTGAGGGCATCTCCCGGCTCACTGATGCAGCTCTGTCCTTGGATGTAAACAAAAAGACTCCTAAACAAATCGACAAAATGTTATTTAATTTTATTTGGAGGAATAAAAGCCACTATATTAAAAATGCTGTGATAATGAACCCGTATGATAAGGGCAGCCTTAACTTCCTTGATTTTTCAACCTTAAATTACACTTTCAAAATTAACAGGCTAAAACAATTTATAAAGAATCCGTTTTCAATTTGGAATTTCATCCCTAACTTTATCTTCTCCAAATTAGGGGGCCTTCATTTTGTTTTATTCTGTAATTATAATATTGAGAAAATACAAAATAGTCAAACTTTCACAAGCAGATGCTTCTCTCATGGTCTATGATCTATAAACACAATTTCTCTCCTCAAGATTTAAATATATGGAATAACAGAGAAATATTGTACAAAAACAAGTCTTTATTTTTTGAGAACTGGTTTTGCACATGATTTACACCTGGTCAGCCAACTGCTCGACTGTAATGGTATTTTAATTTCATATCAGGAATTTTTGATGTAGTATGGTATTCCAATTCCTCCAAGGGAATTTGCTATTGTCATGGATGCAATCCCTACAGGAATTGTGATGCTTCTAAGAAGTACAGCAGGGGTTAGGCCAACCTTGCTACCTCTTGACCCTACCGAGTCTGCAGTTGGTGGGGTTTGTTTCTCCCCTGGAACACGTAACAATAATTGTGGAATACGATCATTGTTCCAAAATGATATAGTCTCTGTCCCATATGTAGTTGCCTACTGGAATAATTGTATATCTGACCTTAATTGGAAGAAAATCTGGACTTTACCATCTACATTTTTGATCACTAACAAAATGAAAGAGGTATCTTTTAAGATTATATACCGTTACTATCCCTCTAAACTATTTTTGCAAAGATTTAAATTAGATATAGATGTCAAATGCTCATTTTGTAACATGTACCCTGAAGATGTGACACATTTATTTTGGAACTGTTCCCATTCAAATCATTTATGGAAAGATATTTGCACTTTTATCACTTGTTTCATTGACCCCAAGTTTTCCCTTTGTATTGAACATGTATTGTTTGGTTTCTTCAATTACACCTCTAGTCAAGCAAACCAATATTTTATTGTAAACCTTATTATTTTATTAGCTAAATGGCATATTCATAAATGTAAATACTCGAATCAGAAACCGCTTTTTGTTGTGTTTGAGAATGAAGCCAAGCAGTATGTGGGGAATATTCTATGTTCTAGAAATGGGAAAGCTATTAAAACACTCAGTGTGTGTGCTCTTTATAATATTTTTATTTAATTTAATGCTGTATTTTGTATTTTTTGTGTCTGTATTTTGTATATCTGCCATTTCTGTACCCCCTGGCTGTTGTTGTATTGCTAATTGTCAATAAAATGTATTAATATAAAAAAAATTTGAAAAGAGAAAAATAAATAAATAAATAAAACACGATCAATATCTTGTTATAACAAGACAAGATGTCTTCGTCGTCCCCTCCCCCTCCACCACCGACGAAAACTTTCTCCGCTCCCAGATGTAACCCAGGTTACTAGGCCTTATCAGAAGACCAGTTTCAGTTAATTGATTAGATCAATAAATTAATAAGATAGATAAGATAAATAGATAAATAAATAGGGTTTGTTTTAAAATAATCTTCCATAATATGAATAGGATTTATGATTGAAATCCTAAATATTTCAATAAAAAGATTAATATACATAAGGTTATTCATATCTGTTTAAAAATAATATTTTGTTCATTTCAAATGTGGCGAATGTGGCCTTCTCAAAATGTACAAGATTCGGGTGACATGAGGAGTTCACGTAAGACAACGTAGCGTAGCCAATCAGACACCGTCAAGGTGTACGTGCCGTTTCTCTCTCTCTCTATGCCGGACCGTTGTCGAGGTGGCGGCATGCAAACTTTCTCTTGAAGGAAATTATTGTTGCAAGAGCCAGATATATCCCAACGTTTGAATAATTATCGGAGGCGCAGAGAACAAAGTTTTTTGTTGTTGCTTTGGTTGATTAGTGGACCTTGGTTGTGACGGAACCGAAGGAGAACGTGAGTTGGTTATTAACAACTATAGCGCTAGCTCATGCCATTAGCCACTGTAATACTTTGTTGCATATTCGTTATACTTCGTTGCTTATTACTGAACTCCCGTGTCCCTGTCTTTTCAAAAGCGGAACCTGGACTGATGAGAGCAGTGTATTCTGCCTTGTACCCGGAGTGTGTGTGTATATGTGATGTTTGAGCCTCTGGTGAGTAATCTTTATTGATGTTCGTCTGATGAACAGAGTTGAAGTGTGCATCTGTTAATGTTAATGTGGATTAACGGGGCATTAATTTCATGTATGTTTAAAATTGTTTTATATTACGGTGTTTTAGTTAAAAGTAAAGGAGATGAACGGAAAGAAATGTTCAGCCATTTGTCTCATGTTAATGTTGAGAATGTGTTAAAAAGAAGTTAACATGATTATTAGAAAACAATGTATATGTATAAATATGTGTTAATATGCATTTATTTACATTTAGTATTAAATGTAGTATGTACTATACTTACTGAAGTATTAATTATAGTTTATTTATATGAATGTTATAGTGACCCTTTTTCTGGCCTTTATAGGCCAGTCTTTACCATCGAGGGTTAGAGCTGATGCTGGTTACAGAAATTGGCGAGCTAGCCAGGAGAAAGTGGAGTATTTAGTGACTAGAGTAAAAGGGTAAGCAGCAATATAGTACAATGGATATAGTGGAAGATGAAAAGATAAATGTTCGTAACTCAGTTATTGTTAATGGGTTAACCCAAACTGAAGTAGATGGGGAACTCGAGAGGCACCTAAACCGCTATGGCTCTATTAACAGAGTGCTAGTTATTGATGACCCAAAATCAGAGTATCATCTCTGCTCCATTGTGGAATTTGCAAGTAGCTCTGCAATGCAAACATTTAGACCTATATTGCCAACTGCTTATCAGAGCTCAGCTGATGAAAATGTTATCTTTAAGGTGCGCTCCTTAGATGGTGTTTACACTAGCACTGCTAGCAGCAGTGCCACCAAGGGGTATCTTGAAGAACTTCAAGCCATTGCTAATAAACTTGGGAAGTCATTTGAAAGTGTACTCCAAGAGGAATTGATGAAGATAAGTGCAGGGAAAGGTGTGAACCTCCCCGCTGACACTGCACCAGTCGAAGACTCTCAATTAAACGCTTCTGATGCAACTGGTTGGGAGAGTGAGAATATTAAAGCGCCATCACAGGTCATGCAACAACCCTCTCTTCTGCTTGGATCTGTCTCACCTGAGATGGTCAGGAACTTGCCAGCTGTGTTCCCACCATCTCCTTCACCCGGGCGTGGTCAGCATGGATTGAGAGGTGATGCCCAAGCCGCATCAACACCAGCTTTGCAAAGGCTTGAGGCCACTACTCGGATTCCACAGGTAACGTCCTTACCAACCAGTGTGAATGGTCGGTCACAGCCTGCAGTGTTGACAGCCTCTCCATCGCCTAGCATGGCTGCTAACTTGAACATTCAACACCCAGCATCCCTGTCCATCCAAGCCAGTGGTAATGGTGACAGTGCTGCAGTGACCCATTCAGTACTTACCATGAGTGATGTTAATCCTCCTGCTGTACAACGGGTTGTTGTTGAACATGTCATGCGAGCTAATGAAGCTATGTCTTCCATGCACTCTTCAACTCACCTCAGACCTTTCCCTGGGAAGTTTCCTCGTCCAAACAATGAACTGTATTTTGATACCTGGAGAGCATATGTTGACTTATTCTTGACAGATCCCTCCATGTCTGATCTGCATAGAACACGCAAGATCTTGGACAGCTTATTGCCTCCAGCTACTGATGTTATCAATCATGTCAGCCCTCGGGCTTTGCCATCAGTGTATCTTCAGCTACTTGATTCATTCTATGGCTCTGTAGAGGATGGAGATGAGCTGTTGGCCAAGTTTATGGGGACACTACAGAACAACGACGAGAAGTCTTCTGACTATCTGAACCACTTGCAAGTTGCTCTGAGTGCTGCGGTCAGGCGAGGTGGTATCGCAGAGAGTGAACGAAACCGCTACCTCCTGAAGCAGTTCTGTCGAGGCTGCTGGAATGATGGATTGATCGCTGATCTCCAACTGGAGCGGAAAACAAATGCACCGCCCTCGTTTGCTGAACTGGTGCTTCTGATCAGAACAGAGGAAGACAGACAGGCAAGTAAACACAACCGTATGAAAAAACACCTTGGATTACACAAGCCAAGTCCTGCTGTCCCAAAGTTCAGAGCTGCAGCACAACAGTTATCTGCATACAGTTGTGTTACACCTGAGGAAGAAGTAACTGATACTGACGTCTTCAAGAAACAGTTTAAAGAGATACAAGCCCAGGTTGCTGTCATGCAGACTACAACTCCACGTAAAGCCAAAGTCAACTGTCCTGACCTAACTGAATTCGGCACATTGAAGAGACAGATTGCTGACATTCAAGCACAGGTAGCTGATATGAGGGAAGCAATTCATGAAGCTAAAAGTGACCACCTAGAAGCAACAGAGATTAAGGCATTGAAACAACAGCTTGCCTTTCATCAAGCACAGGTGAGTCCACCCCAAGCTCAGAGTCATCAGATACCATTGCCTGCATTCTCAAGAGACTTCTCCATGACAGCTCAACACCAGCCGCCCAACAAGAGAGTGAGCGGACAGTCCAGTTCAGGGCCAACAACAAACAGTAGGCCCCGTCCATGGTACTGTTTCCGCTGCGGTGGAGACGCTCACATGGCAGGCAACTGTGAGAGTAACCCTAATCCCCTTCTCGTCGAGGAAAAGAGACAGCTGCTTAGAGAGAAACAACGGCAATGGGATCAGCAAAATGGCAGCACTGGCATCCAGCATTTAAACTACTAGAAGCCCCTGTTGCAGGGCAGACAGGGACTAAAAGATCAACCAAACGCCCTAGAAAAATAAAGCAAGTGGCTAGTAAGTGTGGTAATGCTAACACCACCTCCACCATACTGCCGCCCAAGCTGGTTGGAACCAAATGCACTGCTCGAGTCACTATTGAAGGCCACAAAGTTAACTGCCTACTAGATACAGGATCACAGGTGACCACTATTCCGCTGTCATTTTTCCACACTCACCTGTCTCATCATTCCTTGAAATCCTTGGACGACCTTTTGGATGTAGAGTTGCAAATAGAGGGAGCCAATGGAGAGGCCGTGCCTTACCTTGGGTACGTAGAACTCAACCTGTTGTTTCCAGAGGAGTTTTTGGGAGAAGAGACTGAAGTCCCTACGTTAGTGTTGGTTGTCCCTAATGTGAACAGTGTGCCTCAAATCCTCATCGGCACCAATTCATTAGACGTCCTCTATTCCAGCTTTGTTGAAAGGCATGAATGTCGTCCTCAGTCATTCCTTCCTGGCTACAGAGTGGTTTTGAAAATCCTTGAAGTACGGGAAAAGCACGCAAGTACTGGAGCTCTTGGGCTGATCAAGGCGCGAAGCAACACCCCCGAAGTGGTGCCAGCGGGCAGCACAGTCGTTGTGGAAGGGCAGGTCCACATGAGTGGTGCTCACCAGGATAAATGGGCAGTTGTAGAGGCCGCATCTGTGCCGTCCCTTCCTGGCGGATTGCTGGTTGCTAGCTCCCTGTGCACCTTACCTGTCAAGCGCCTTTGCTCAATGTCAATCCTGCTGAGGAATGAGACTCAACATGATGTCACCATCCCCCCGAGAACAGTGTTGGCTGAGATTCATGCCGTTCAACAGGTGATGGGAAAGGAGCCACCCGCCGAATTGACCGCTCCTAAAACCGACAAGATGGAATTTGATTTTGGGGATTCCCCTTTACCACCAGAGTGGAAAGAGCGAGTCACAAGGCTGCTCAATAACATGCCTGAGGTCTTTTCTCAGCATGACATAGACTTTGGTCATACCGACAAAGTAAAACACCACATCAAGCTGAGTGACAACACTCCTTTCAAGCACCGACCCAGACCCATCCATCCACGCGATGTAGATGCGGTTAAGAACCATCTTCAAGAGCTGCTAGATTCTGGCGTCATACGCAAGTCTGAGTCCCCCTTTGCGTCTCCCATTGTCGTCGTGCGAAAGAAAAATGGTTCTGTGAGGTTGTGCATCGACTTCAGGAAACTCAACTCACAGACCATAAGAGATGCTTACGCCCTACCAAACTTGGAGGAAGTGTTCTCCCTCTTGACTGGTTCTAAATGGTTCTCAGTCCTCGATTTAAAATCGGGCTATTACCAAGTCGAAATAGAAGAGGCTGATAAAGAGAAGACTGCGTTCGTGTGCCCCCTGGGTTTCTGGGAATTTAATAGAATGCCACAGGGGGTTACCAACGCGGCAAGTACGTTTCAGCGATTGATGGAGAGATGTGTGGGAGATCTCAACCGCAAGGAGGCGATGGTCTTCATCGATGATCTCATAATCTTCTCGGACACCTTGGAGCAACATGAGTCAAGATTACTGCAGGTCCTTAACCGACTTAAAGAGTATGGGTTAAAATTGTCATCAGAAAAATGTAAGTTTTTCCAAACCTCCGTTAAGTATCTTGGTCATATTGTCTCCCAGCACGGAGTTGAGACGGATCCACAGAAGATCGAAGCCTTAAAGACCTGGCCAGTACCCGAGAACCTCAAACAGCTGCGTTCCTTCCTGGGCTTCTCTGGGTACTACAGACGGTTTGTGAGGAACTATTCAAAAATCACCAAACCTCTAAATGACCTCACAGCAGGGTACCCACCTCTCAGGAAAAACAATCAAGAAAGAGGAAAAACTCACCTGTACTTCGATCCGAAGGAATCCTTTGGGAAGAGGTGGACTTCAGAATGTCAAGGAGCATTCGAGGAGATCATTGACAAGCTAACCACCGCACCTGTCTTAGGGTTTGCAGACCCTAAACTTCCATACGTCCTTCACACTGATGCAAGCACAACAGGGCTTGGTGCGGCTTTGTATCAAGAACAAGAAGGACGGGTGAGGCCTATCGCTTTCACAAGCAGAGGATTGATGAAGAGTGAGGCGAAATACCCTGCTCATAAATTGGAATTCCTCGCTCTAAAGTGGGCTGCTGCTAAGTTTGGTGATTACTTGTATGGTACCGACTTCACTGTTGTCACTGACAGTAATCCCTTAACTTACATACTGACCACCGCCAAGTTGGATGCCACGAGTTACGGGTGGCTGTCCGCTCTATCGACATACAACTTCAAGCTCCAGTATAGAGCTGGAACTCAGAATCAAGATGCAGACGGACTCTCTCGTCGACCACATGGGGAACTCCGGGATGATGCTGTGTCAAGGAAAGAGCGTGCAGTTCACTCTACATTGCCTGAAGGATCAGGAGACTCTAGATGTTGTTCTTCCAGATGTAGTGAAGGCCATATGTGAGAGACATGATGTTGAGTGGTCTCATAGAAACTCCACATGTCCATCAGTCACACTTGTCGAGTCTCTTGCCATTCATTCCGATGCTCTGCCCAGTGGTTTCCAGCAGGAAGATGATCATGGACTCCCTGTGATTGGTCATTGGACTGAAGAGGATATCAGGGCAAAGCAACGAGCTGATCCTGACCTCAGAGTGGTCATCGAGCACAACGAGTCTGGAGACATGCCTTCACCCACCCTGAGACAAGAGCTTCCAGAACTTTGGTTGTGGCTCCGAGAATGGAAACGTCTAGAGCTGAGAGATGGGGTGTTATACAGGGCACGGCAAGAACATGGACGAGTCACACACCAGCTTGTTCTACCAGCTGAACATAGAGCCACAGCACTAAGAGGCCTACATGATGATCTAGGTCATCTAGGCATAGAGCGGACCCTCGACCTCGTGAGGTCACGATTCTATTGGCCTAGAATGTCAGTATATGTAGAGCAGAAGATCAAAATGTGTGAACGTTGTGTGCGCCGAAAGACTCCAAACGAGAGAGCAGCCCCTTTGTGTAACATCAAGGCTAGCAGGCCCATGGAGCTGGTCTGTATGGACTTTCTGTCAGTGGAGCCTGATCGGAGCAACACAAAAGATATACTGGTACTGACAGACCATTTCACTAAGTACACAGTCGCGATCCCCACTCGAAACCAAAAGGCGCAGACTGTGGCTAAGTGTTTATGGGAAAACTTTCTGGTGCATTATGGATTTCCGGAAAGGCTTCTGAGTGACCAGGGTCCAGATTTTGAATCTCGCACCATAAAAGAACTGTGCTCCATCGCTGGTATTCAGAAGGTCAGGACTACCCCTTACCACCCCAGGGGGAATCCAGTGGAGAGATTCAATAGGACCCTTCTCCAGATGCTGGGCACTCTGGAAAATAAGGACAAGTCTCATTGGAGGGAGTTTGTCAAGCCTCTAGTGCACGCCTATAACTGCACACGGAATGACGTGACCGGATTCAGACCCTACGAACTAATATTCGGCAGACAACCCCGGCTTCCAGTTGATTTGGCGTTTGGTCTACCGTCCAGCCGTGAACCCAAGTCACATTCCCAGTATGTGCATGACTTAAAGGGCCGCCTAGAGGAAAGCTACCGAGTCGCCACAGAGAATGCCTCAAAGACAGCTGAGCGTAACAAGCAGCGGTTTGACAGGAGAGTTGTTGAGTCCACTCTTGAAACAGGAGATTGTGTCCTTGTGAGGAATGTTCGGATAAGGGGGAAACACAAGTTGGCTGATAAATGGGAACAAGACATTCACATAGTGGTCAAACGTGCTGGTGACCTACCTGTGTACACTGTCAAACCAGAGGGAAAAGATGGACCACTTCGCACCTTGCACCGTGACCTCTTGCTGCCGTGTGGGTTCTTACCTGTGGCTGAGCCCGAGCAACCTCCGAAGCAGACTATCAACAGACCTAGAACAAGGAGACAGTCGAGAATGGAAGTCACAGCTGAGTCTGAGGTGGCAGATGATAATTCAGAGTCGGAAGACAATGACTACTATTGCTATTTACCTAGAGAGACACTGAATACTGACTTTATTGAAACACAGATTCTGACCTGCAAGGGAAAGACATGTCGGAGAGACAAAACAACCAACCCTGTCTCCAGTTGTTTGGCTTCCTGCTCCTGCCGACTTGGAAGAAAAGACAGAGACATTAATCATTGAGAAACAGGACAGAGAAAAGAGAAGTGCGCCTGAAAGAGATACAGTGCATCGGATACCTGTGGAGATCATTCCATCCAAGTCAGAGAAACTTCCAGCTTTCGGGGATGACACCACAAATGAGCCAAGCTCTGACCGATCAAACTGTTTTGGATGGAGAGGAACCTCGGCAGTTGTTGATCCAGAGGCTGAGGTCACCTCAAGGCACAGAGAAGCTCACCCCCCCAAAGTGAGAAGAGTTCTGGTTGGTAACTCTCAGGACGCCCCCTCTGACATTTCAAGACAAGAGGATGAGACCTTACCTGTCCAGTCGAGCATGTCGGAGACTCCCTCAGAACCAAACATTATGGATGGAAGCCTTCCTGTTTTCTCAGACCTGTCATTCAGTGACAGCTGCAAGGACAAAGGATGTTTTGTCAACAAACCTTGTGAGGACATGTCAGTGAACAGGACCAATGGGGAAACAGCAGCTGGGACATCTGGAAGGACAATCTCTCCAGTCATCATGGGAGAGAGTGAGAGTGAGAATGTTCCCAGACGTTCCGAGAGGCATAGAGAACAACCTGAACGACTACAGTATGGTCAACTGGGAAATCCCTTGCTGCCCATAGTCCAGTCACTTTTCCAAGGCCTCAACCTTGCTTTTGCCGACGCACTCCAGAACCATGGCTATGCAGACACCCCCCTAAGTAACCCCAAGGCCAATTCATAGTCATGTGGGTGTAATGGGACATACACACCTTTAGAAGGGGAGGATGTAACCCAGGTTACTAGGCCTTATCAGAAGACCAGTTTCAGTTAATTGATTAGATCAAGAAATTAATAAGATAGATAAGATAGATAAGATAAATAGATAAATAAATAGGGTTTGTTTTAAAATAATCTTCCATAATATGAATAGGATTTATGATTGAAATCCTAAATATGTCAATAAAAAGATGAATATACATAAGGTTATTTATATCTGTTTAAAAATAATATTTTGTTTATTTCAAATGTGGCGAATGTGCCTTTCTCAAAGTGTACAAGATTCGGGTGACATGAGGAGTTCACGTAAGGCAATTTAGCGTAACCAATCAGACACTGTCAAGGATTTATGATTAAAATCCTAAATTTGTCAATAAATAGATTAAAAAGATTAATGTACACAAGGTTATTTATATCTGTTTAAAAATAATATTTTGTTTATTTCAAATGTGGCGAATGTGCCTTTCTCAAAGTGTACAAGATTCGGGTGACATGAGGAGTTCACGTAAGGCAACTTAGCGTAACCAATCAGACACTGTCAAGGATTTATGATTGAAATCCTAAATATGTCAATAAATAGATTAAAAAGATTAATGTACACAAGGTTATTTATATCGGTTTAAAAATAATATTTTGTTCATTTCAAATGTGGCGAATGTGCCCTTCTCAAAATGTACAAGATTCGGGTGACATGAGGAGTTCACGTAAGACAACGTAGCGTAGCAAATCAGACACCGTCAAGGTGTACGTGCCGTTTCTCTCTCTCTCTATGCCGGACCGTTGTCGAGGTGGCGGCATGCAAACTTTCTCTTGAAGGAAATTATTGTTGCGAGAGCCAGATATATCCCAACGTTTGAATAATTATCGGAGGCGCAGAGAACAACGTTTTTTTGTTGTTGCTTTGGTTGATTAGTGGACCTTGTTTGTGACGGAAACGAAGGAGAACGTGAGTTGGTTATTAACAACTATAGCGCTAGCTCATGCCATTAGCCACTGTAATACTTCGTTGCATATTCGTTATACTTCGTTGCTTATTACTGAACTCCCGTGTCCCTGTCTTTTCAAAAGCGGAACCTGGACTGATGAGAGCAGTGTATTCTGCCTTGTACCCGGAGTGTGTGTGTATATGTGATGTTTGAGCCTCTGGTGAGTAATCTTTATTGATGTTCGTCTGATGAACAGAGTTGAAGTGTGCAACTGTTAATGTTAATGTGGATTAACGGGGCATTAATTTCATGTATGTTTAAAATTGTTTTACATTACGGTGTTTTAGTTAAAAGTAAAGGAGATGAACGGAAAGAAATGTTCAGCCATTTGTCTCATGTTAATGTTGAGAATGTGTTAAAAAGTAGTTAACATGATTATTAGAAAACAATGTATATGTATAAATATGTGTTAATATGCATTTATTTACATTTAGTATTAAATGTAGTATGTACTATACTTACTGAAGTATTAATTATAGTTTATTTATATGAATGTGACCCTTTTTCTGGCCTTTATAGGCCGGGTCTTTTTGCTTGTATGGATTCCTGGTGAGATCTGCATGAAGATTCTTCTCCCGCTGGGATTTCTCCCATCTCTGTAGAGGTAGTGGGGAACCTCAGTGGTAGTGGCGAGCTACCCAAACGATGGACTGTTATTTTGTTACCAATATTCAGATTTTCCCAGTGGCTGGATATATTGAGAAACTGGTTGATATCTCATGTTTTTTATTTTTTTATTTTACTTCTTTAAATCTACACAATATAGCTTCTAAAACGTACTTGTTGATTGTGTGAGTCCTTTACTCTGTCACTCAATGCATATTGCCAATACCCCTTTCTCCTATAGCGAACTAGACTTCAGATTTTCTGGCCCACAAGTTAATTAATGCACTGATAATTACATCTGTATCTCCCAGTCTTTACCATCGAGGGTTAGAGCTGATGCTGGTTACAAAAAACACATTGTTATGGACCCATGTGATGTCAGCATCACACATGAATCCCTCCACGGCTCCTATTCATGTACATCGGCCTCCATGTGGGTGAGGGTGAGTGTGTTTTGACTCCCAGTCATGTTGCTGTGACCTCATGTCTTCAGACAGAGCTGGAAGTCTGTCAAGTGTACGTTTTTTAATTAAAATTAGGAAACCAATATTGTTACATGTCATTCTTTATTCAGAAGCAGAAACTTACAGAAATATAATTAATGGATTATAATGTCATCAACATGGATCCTTTAAACATTTCTACATGACTGCAACTGTAAAAGTTATTGCATTAAAGGTTATAAATGGTTTTGAGGAGAAAACAGACAGTGAACAGTATAGTCTATGTAGTGTCATCATTTATAATGGTTATGTTTCTATAATAGCAGGGTTATTTTCTTCCTTCACTTCTCTTCCGTGATTATCCGGTTGGGTTGCATTCTTGCTGCACCCTTTATAGGCAGGTATTCAACAACACACCCCTTTAGTCTCATCAAAACAGCCCAGAATACAACCAGGGGCGTCAGCTCACCCAATACCATACAGGGGCACAATAGGGCACCAAAAAAAAATGCCAGCGCGCGAAGTGCGCGAGCCAAAGAAATTTTGGGCAATTATTTATTTTAAAAAAGCATGGGCACAGATAATTAATGCAAGCACGCGAGCAAATATTTTATAGCACTTATTTATTATCATAAAGCGTATCTTCATTAAATATCTGTCAGCAAACATGAACTTGAAAACTGAAAACTTGAAATGTGCAACTGTAAAAGGAAAAACAAAAAAACACCTCTACATACATACATGTCTGTGTTTATCATTTCTATTTCAGACCATCCTATGATGGTGTGATGGTGATGATCCTATGAGGTGTGTATATCATGGCCAGAAAGATAGGGGAGCTGTTCATTTTTTTAACAGTAAACGGTAGCGCCTCTGCTTCATTTTTGCGAAGCTGTCGATCAATTGTGTCTGGCTTAATTTGGAGAGTTCTCCTCGCTCAACCGACATGATGGCAAGATGATGAAGCCTATCTTGCCCCATTGTGCTCCTCAACCAAGTGTGAAGGCGTCTCAGTACGCTGAATGTCCTTTCACAACTGCAGCTGGACACAGGAATGGTCAGACATATTTTAATGACCTGTGTCAGTGTAGGGAACATGACATTATCGAGTAAACCGAAAAGACATTGCATGTCAGTAATTGGCAGGCTCTCCTGCTTTCTGTCCAGGTAATGTTTCGCTACCCACACCTCCTCTTGTTTCAGATCACCATTGTAGTGATCTGCGAGACCTCTAAGGTCCTCCTCTTTGAGAAAGGTGCTCGAGCCTGGGTTACAGGCCTGAACACCCTTCAGAACAACGCTGTTCAGAGATGAAAAGCGTTGCTCCAGCTCCGCAATCATCCTGTCTAGGCAAGGTAGGTAGACATTTGTTCTAAATTTTTCAGCATTGCCTAGGTCACTCGCTGCCCCACAACTAGACTCGACTATGTACTCCTCCAGGCGTCTTTGCTTTTGCCTTTGTCTTGGAACACATGACTCAGGGATTTGGTGCGTTTCGCACAAGGCCTTTGCACGGTCATATACCTCCGTCGCTTTGGGGTCAGTGCGCATTTCTTTTAGAGTGGCACACACAGCGCATTTAAACTCCTCTGCTTTTGCCAGGTCCACAGTTTCACTTTGCAGGTATTTGTGAAGACTTTCTGTCACAGACAAAAAAGTCTTGAAGACCATCAACAGATAAATTGACCCTTTCAAATCTGTCATGGCTAGCAAATGCCCTTTCACACTCCCCCCAGCAACATAACGAACACACACAGCTAGCTGCTCAGTGGTGCCATCTCTCGCTTCATCTGCCATTACTGAAAACATTCCAGCCTCCTTTATTTCTTGACTGATAGCTTTTACTATCTCTTGGGCACAGCATTGAATGACCTCATTTTGGGATGAAGGTGATAAGTATGTACTGTGAGATGGTGGTGAATATGCCTGAAGAAAAGGATCAAACTCTTTCAAGAGGTTCATACACTCCAGAAAGTTTCCCTGGTTGTCTCTGGACATGCCCTCATCATGGCCACGGAATGAGATATTTTGTTTACCCAAAAACTTGGTAACAGCCACAACCCGGCTGAGGTACTCGCGTCTCTCTTTGATTTCACGCTCACTTGCAGAATCCAACTGCTCGACAACACTGCCATGAGCCGCACTGGCTTTATAACTACACCAAGACTCCATGCTTGCCTTATGGGCTGGTGATTTCTCATGCTCTCTATAGACATCCAGAGCTTTTTTCCAATTTTGAAAGCCAGTGTTTACAAAGGTGTCATTCTTCAAATGTTTCCCAAATATTCTACAGGGAAAACAAAAGGCTGCATCTTTAGACTTGGAATATTCCAGCCATGTAAAGCTTTCAAACCAGTTGGCGTTAAAGGATCGATTCTTGGCACCAAAGTTGTGCTGGGGATATTTTGACAACTTAACTTGGTTTGGGCCAGACTCCTTTCCCCCAAGATCACTTGTATGTCCCTCAACATTGTGGACACTGCTTTTTTCTCTTGCCCCCAGTCTAATGTTCTCTGCCACTGTGGCAACTGTTTTCTCAGTCTCATATCTGGGGTGTGATCTCTCTGGCCTGTCTGTCTCCTGTTGGCCTTCCTTCTCTCTCTGCATTTCCCCTGCCTCAACCAGCTCATTCTCTTCTGCCCTCTGATTCTCCTGTCTGGTGCAACATACAAAAAATCATATGATCAATGGTTACCTCAGATAACCATTAAAAGTTCAAATAAAATTAATCAAATCTAAGCTGAGTCTCACCTGTCAGTGTCATCTCTCAATGCCAACTCTACCTGCGTCCCTTCAATCTGCTCCTCTCCTCCTCTGCACTCTGCTGCACTGAGTCTTGAAGCAACAAGAACATATTACAGTCTCCTGTCTGCATTTTCACTATCTAGATTTTTATGTATGCATATGTAAAGTTACTTGTGTATAACCTGTTTGCAGTTATTCCTAATTAATATGAAAGTAATAGTCATATCACCTCTGCTCGTGCTCATCAACATCCCTCTCTCCTTCACCTTTTCCTTCAACTCCTCCGTCACCTCCTCCGGCACTCTGCTGCTCCTCTTTGTCTGGATAGATATGTAACTGTTAGGCTTGGGCTAGTGACCAGTGGTCAACTCAACTGGGTTGTTACCTAAAAGTGGTTTGCATTGCCTTGTTACCTAGCGTACCTCTCTCATTTCTCCTTGCTGCTTTATCCCTGCTCCGAGCGAATAACTTTCTGATGTCCATCTACAAGAACAATGTTGTTTGAGTTGAATTGAGATCAAAATCATAACTAATACAGTAGGCTGTTATCTAGTTCCGGTCACTGAGATAACAAATAATTCAATGCCAGCAAAAGATCATAAAATAACATAGCCTACTAGTACAACATACTTCTTCCATAACTCTCTACATACCTGACACACCAAAAAAACGAATAGTAAAAACAGGACATTCGTCTATATGCATGCTATGAATGATACCTATCAATTTTTTTTTTTTTTCTACATTATGTTTCTACTGTCTTGAAAGTAACCACCTGTATGTCATCATGCCCCCTTAATGTCTGTGCTTTTGTCTGTAGGCCTACTCGAGCAGAAAACACCAGAATGAGAATAATTTCAGAATCATTCATTTTCAACTTTGAGACCAACGTGTGCTTGAGCTGCTTAAGCCAACCTGCTTAAAAGCAACGGCGTACAAAACAGCTTCCACCTCCGAGTGTTGTATTCTGTTATAAATTGCGCTAGTATAACATCGGTGCCATTGGTTCCAGGCAACTTGAGAAGATGTCTTATACAGTATGCCGATAGCTAGCTAACTAAGCTGACAAGACAACTTGGATACCCCCTGAAAACACGAACGTAAAGAATCGAGAAACACCATAAGATGGCATGTAGTGTGAACCCGACATTTGTGATCTTTCTCCGATCAACAGGTCCAGCTTAAACAGTTATCGCTACAGTTTAATATATTAGCGAACTGTCTGGCTACTATAGCATAACGACAGACGTGACCACATTAGCTAATAACACCACTTCAGAGACGCCCCTTCACCTTATTTGATGAAAGGCATACACATTTGTTAGACATTCTATGCTTCCAGAGGATAAAAATGTAACGCTTGCTGTTTACTTCACTTCACTCCGGCCGGAGTGAATGGTCGCTGACGCTGTGCTGGACAGGTTCAAAAAGTCGATATCAAGGAGAATGATTCTCTCCTCAGTGTGTGCATTCGTCACGTACATTTCATTGCAGCGGCCGGCCAATGAGGGGGGCACCATGCATTCTATTGACGTAATTCAAATAGTAAATTTCTTCAGGGTGTCAAATTTTGTACAATCAATGTTTTAGTGTGTCTTTACTAGGAGGACTAGTACCGTGTTTCTTAAAGATAGCCTAAGATATGACGAACTCCTGGCTCTGTGTTACAGGCAACTCTCCGGCTGCAACATGCTCCGAGTGGCCGCAAGTGGATTCTAATTACTCTGTCCGTATGTCGGACTTAAATTCTAACGAAAGTGGTAGTCTATAGGCCTATTTTAAGAAAAAAAAATGCAAGCATGCATTCTGTAGATTGCCAGATGAGTCAGACTTAAATAAAAAAAAATTAAAGGTATAAATAAATGTGCCCCAGGCATACCCAGGCACCGCAGATCCACAACGGGAGGGCTTAGGGTTTAGGGTTTCAGAATCTCCATTCTTTAGTTTATTTTATTTCCCAAGAGCGCCGGGTTCTACTCTTGTTCTGAACCAGAGCGCTCCAACATGAACCTCATAGATCCACTCCTGGGGATTCAGAGCTCTGCCCTTTGACCTCTGAACCCACTGGGTACGTTCCATACAGTGATGCAGTCACCTGGGACCAACACATCGGCTATGAGGTTAAAGAAGCACATCAACGCCTCTTCCACCCTTCAAGTTCGGCATACAGAGACCCTACAGACCTCCTTCAGAGACTACAGACCTCCTACAGAGACTACAGACCTACTATAGAGACTACAGACCATCTACAGAGAGACTACAGACCATCTACAGAGAGACTACAGACCTTCTACAGAGACTACAGACCTTCTACAGAGACTACTGACCATCTACAGAGACTAAAGACCATCTACAGAGACTACAGACCACCTACAGAGACTACAGACCATCTACAGAGAGACTACAGACCTTCTACAGAGACTACAGACCATCTACAGAGAGACTACAGACCTTCTACAGAGACTACAGACCTTCTACAGAGACTACAGACCTTCTACAGAGACTACTGACCATCTAGACTCTCAAACTCTTGTGGAAACTGTGACACAACTAAAGCCATCCACCTGTTGCCTTGATACTTTACCTACCAACCTCTTTAAGAATGTTTTCGACTGCCTAGCAGTAGACATATTGCAGATAGTTAACAACTCTCTCCAGTCAGGCAATTTCCCAAAAGCTTTGAAAACTGCAGTTATTAAACCCCTTTTAAAAAAGCGGAGCCTAGATGCCTCTATTATTAACAACTACAGACCAATATCAAATCTACCCTTCATAAGTAAAATCATTGAGAAAGTTGTCCTCCAGCAACTTAATCACTTCCTGGCATCAACTGGTTGCTATGACACCCTCAAATCAGGATTTTGACCCCTACACAGCACTGAGACCGCCCTTATTAAAGTTGTAAATGACATCCGTCTTAACACAGACTCTGGCAAAACCTCAATACTAATGCTACTTGACCTCAGTGCTGCATTCGACACTGTAGACCAGGGATGGGCAACTGGCGGCCCGCGTCCTCACTCAGTGCGGCCCGCATCCTCACTCAGTCAGGCCCGCACATAATAAAAAAAAAAAATAATAATAATAATAATAATAATAATAATAATAATTGATCGAGTTACAGAAAAACTCGGTCAAGAAAGATGAGAAGAATTCATAGAATTCGAAGGCAAACCCATGCGTCTAGTTTGCTTAGAAGCGATATCAGTCATTAAAGATATCCACTTAAGTCGCCACTACAACTACTACAACTGCTTGTTGGGTTTGAGTTCATTGAGTTGTTGCACTTAATGTTGGGCCACTGTTTTTCAGTTTTTTGACTTCATTGAATGATGATGTATGGGAGCCCTTTGCACTGATACAAATACTGACCATTCATGTGGCTGTTTGAGCATGGAAAACATGAAATGAATGTATGTTGGTTCAATTAACATACCGTACATAGGTAATGATTCTGGATGATTTTTTAGGTAGTGGCCATCCCCAAAATGCACCAGAATACAGGAAATCATATCTACCAAATTCAAAATTGTGTAGCTTCTCTCAGCTCACGTTTGGTTGAAGTGTGCAGTCATGTGGCCCTCCGATGGTTATGATGAAAAATGTGGCCCTCTTTATCATGAAAGTTGCCCATCCCTGCTGTAGACCATACAATACTTCTGGACAGGTTAGAAAACTGGGTGGGGCTTTCAGGCACAGTCTTAAATTGGTTCTGTACATGCTGGTTGAACCTACAAAATAGGAACTACTTTGTTTCCATTGGCGACTTTGTATCAGAATCAACCAACGTGACATGTGGAGTCCCACAAGGTTCGATCTTAGGACCCTCTATATTCAACATCTCCATGCTCCCACTAGGGCAAACCATGGAAAATAACAATATTGACCATCATTGCCATGCTGATGACACGCAAATCTAAGTATCGCTATCACCAAATGACTATCGGCCCATAGATCTGCTGTGCCAGTGCATTGAGCAAGTGAAAGAATGGATGTGCCGAAATTTCCTTCAATTAAATGAGGACAAAACAGAGATAATTGTGTTTGGTTCTAAAGCGGAAAGGCTTAAAGTAACCCAACACCTTCTCACTCTGTCCCTGAAAACCTCAATCAAAGCCAGAAATCTAGGGGTTATCATGGATTCAGATTTACATTTCGATCACATCAAATCAGTTACAAAATCTGCATATTATCACCTTAAAAATGTAGCAAGACTTAGAGGGCTCATGTCCACCGAAGACTTACAAAAACTTGTACATGCCTTTATCACTAGTAAGCTTGATTACTGCAATGGTCTCCTTACAGGTCTCCAAAAACAAACTCTGAGGAAGCTTCAGCTTGTTAAGAATGCTGCTGCTAGAGTTCTAACAAAGACCAAAAATGTTTTAACATATTAGACCAATTCTGAAATCGTTACATTGGCTTCCTGTAGGTCAGATAATTGATTTTAAAATCATGTTGCTAACCTATAAATCCCTACATGGTTTAGACCCAAAATATTTAACTGATATGCTTCCACTACATAAGCCTTCTAGACCACTAAGATCCTCTGAGACCAATCTGTTAATTATCCTCAGAGTAAACACGAAACATGGGAAAGCAGGATTTAGTTACTATGCAACAAATAGCTGGAATAAACACTCAGAGGATTTAAGACTTGCCCCAAATCTGAGCACCTTTAAAACAAGACTGAAGACTTTTATGTTTGCTTTAGCTTTCTGCTAAATCTTAAATACATTGCACTTTCTAAAAAGCTTTTTTAACTTTGCCTTTATTTTCTATTTTAATACTAAAATGCCTTTTTAACTTTCTATTTTACCCATTTCTTTGCATATGTTTTCTTTTACTTATCTATTATTTTATTTTATTGTATGACAATCCTGTTTGTGATATACATGGACAGGATATCGAGGCGTAGTCGTGGTGGGGAGGGGTTGCAGTTCGGTGGTCTGAGGATCTCGTCACTGCTTTTTGCAGATGATGTGGTCCTCATTGGCTCATCGGCCTGTGACCTTCAGCACTCACTGGATCGGCTGGCGGCTGAGTGTGAAGCGGCTGGGATGAGGATCAGCACCGCTAAATCTGAGGCCATGACTCTTAGCAGGAAACCGGTGGATTGCTTACTCCGGGTAGGAAATGAGTCCTTAGCCCAAGTGAAGGAGTTCAAGTACCTCAGGGTCTTGTTCGCGAGTGAGGGTACTATGGAGCGTGAGATTGGCCGGAGAATCGGAGCAGCGGGGGCGGTATTGCGTTCGCTTTACAGCACCGTTGTTACGAAAAGAGAGCTGAGCTGCAAGGCAAAGCTCTCGATCTACCGGTCGATCTTCGTTCCTATCCTCACCTATGGTCATGTGGGTTGGGTGATGACCGAAAGGACGAGATCGCGGGTACAAGCGGCCGAGATGAGTTTTCTCAGAAGGGTGGCTGGCGTCTCCCTAAGGGATAGGGTGAGAAGCTCAGCCATCTGTGAGGAACTCGGATTAGAGCCGCTGCTCCTTTACTTAGAAAGGAGTCAGCTGAGGTGGTTCGGGCATCTGGCAAGGATGCCCCCTGGGCGCCTCCCTTGGGAGGTGTTTCAGGCACGTCCAGTGGGGAGGAGACCTCGGGGAAGACCCAGGACTAGGTGGAGAGATTATATCTCAACACTGGCCTGGGAACGCCTCGGGATCCCCCCGTCAGAGCTGGTCAATGTGGCCTGGGGAAGGGAAGTCTGGGGCCCCCTGCTTGAGCTGCTCCCCCCGCGACCCGACCCCGGATAAGCGGATGACGATGAGGATGATGAGGAGGATGTATGACAATGTTTATATGTGAAGCACTTTGAGTCTGCCTTGTGTATGAAAAGTGCTATATAAATAAAGTTGCCTTGCCTTGCCTAAAGACCATCTACAGAGACTACGGACCTTCTGCAGATCTTCTACAGAGACAACTAGTGATGGGTCGGTCGCGAACGATTCGGTCAGAACGAACGAATCCCGAAGGTGAACGACGAGAACTGATTCCCAAAACAAGAGAACTGATTATTTTTCTTTTTTTTTAAACATATAACAAAAATATGGTCACGTAAATAAAATATACAAACGAACAGAGCTTCGGGAGGACCTTATATTGATTGAGTCTAAAACGTTCTCATCGATTCAGCCAATGAGAGCAGGTAGCAATCGCGTTGCCATGGCCCATGGGTAAACAAATGATAAGGCAACACCACATAAGTTAACTAACGATCGCTGTAGGCTTCAATATCATGCAAGCACTTTATGTTTTCTTTTTCTTTTGTTCTACATCACAATTGCATGCTTTAATAAAGTATTGTTTTTACTATAGCTGTCAAGCGATTAAAATATTTAATCGTGATTAATCGCATTAATGTCATAGTTAACTCACGATTAATCGCGATTAATCGCAAATTCTTTTTCTATGCTAAATATCCCTTGATTTTTTTGTCCCATAATTCTTCTCATTTTAATTCTCTTATCAACATGGTGAAGTGCATCGGCTTGTCTTGTGCAAATGATTTTTTATTGATAACAACATTGGCATATACTGATCAAAACAGGACGATACAAAAAAAGAGCCTATAGTGCAATTAAACGACTGCTTTGAACAAATGTCATTTGAACATAGCAGTCAGGCTACTGCTTCTTTGTTTTGAGCCAAAGAAAAAAAAAAAAAAAAAAGTTTGGTCTAGTTCCTAACGTGCTTCACTGCTTATTAGCGCTACTTGGAAGACGCCATTTAATTCTTACCCCATTATGTATTAAGGATATTTATGAAATGTGCTTATGAAATGTGTATGTGCTTTATATATATGCTTATTATTTACACTTAACCTGGGTGATTTTGCCAGAACATTAGAAAGTAGTAGGCTACATGCATGTTGATTAACATGTATTCCATAATTTCCGATTCCCTGGCAAATGACGTAACAGACCATCTGACTTAAAGAACGAATCAAACGAATGAATCAAACGAACGAATCGTGATAGTGAACGGAACTGAAAGAACTGATTCCCGGAAAATAATTGTTTTGCCCATCCCTAGAGACTACAGACCTCCTACAGAGACTACAGACCTTCTGCAGAGACTACAGACCTTCTACAGAGACTACAGACCTCCTACAGAGACTACAGACCGTCTACAGAGACTACAGACCGTCTACAGAGACTACAGACCTTCTGCAGAGACTACAGACCTCCTATAGAGACTACAGACCTTCTGCAGACCTGCTACAGAGCTAGTACACAGAGAGCCTTCTGACCGGACGCATCAGTGCCTGGCAGGGGAGCTGCACTGCCCTTAACCACAGAGCCCTGCGGAGGAGGCTGCGGTCAGCCCGGCAAGGGGGACCCCAGCCTCAAGGCCCAGCAGGCTACGGGACCCCAGCCTCAAGGCCCAGCAGGCTACAGGCCCCTGTCCTCAAGGACCAGCAGGCTATGGGCCCCCAATCTCAAGGACCAGCAGGCTACGGGCCCCCGGCCTCAAGGACCAGCAGGCTACGGGCCCCCAGCCTCAAGGACCAGCAGGCTACGGGCCCCCGGCCTCAAGGACCAGCAGGCTACGGGCCCCCAGCCTCAAGGACCAGCAGGCTATGGGCCCCCAGCCTCAAGGACCAGCAGGCTACGGGCCCCCAGCCTCAAGGACCAGCAGGCTACGGACAGCTTCTTCCACCAGGCTCATGAACAGTGCGCCTGCTGCCTGTCTGTCTGCTGCCTGTCTGTCTTTTTCCTGTCCGTCTGCTGCCAGTCTGTCTGCTGCATGTCTGCCTGCTGCCTGTCTGTCTGCTGCCTGTGGGTCTGCTGCCTGTCTGCCTAAAAGTGCGATACCTTCCTTTAGGTTGACAGAATATGTGCTGCTAGACGCGCCAAAATAAACCACGACTTTTCCTTGATTTAACGTTGTTTATTCTTTTTCTTTAACACACAATTTGAATATTCTTTTCTTTCCAGGATGGGAGAAAGAGGCCGGTGCGTTACCTGGCGATAGATTGGCGATAGATTATTTTATCCATATTTCCTAGCCGCTTTGCTGCGGTCTAAAACAGTGTGGCTGCATACCTGGCAACCCAGTTCCCCAACTAGGCACAGCTGGTATTCATAAGAAGCGGCTCTAGCTCATTCAAATTGTGGGGCGGAGTTTGTATTACGCACCATCCTTTCCTCCAACCAGTCGTTATTAATTCCTAAATCATTTAATTAATAAACCATCAATCAAAAATTCAAAATTGATAAACTAAGGCAAAATAGAGCTTTGCTCCTGGGGATTCATCGCTCTGCCCTTTGACCTCTGAACCCAGTGGATATGTTCGATACAGTGATGCAGTCACCTGGGACCAACACACCAACTACAGACCTTCTACAGAGACATCAGACCATCTACAGAGAAGTCAGACCTTCTACTGAGGCCCCGTCCACACGAAGCCGAAACGGGCGAAACCATTACGGTTTCGATCTATCCGGTTTCGGAGTATCTCCGTAAAGACGGAGTCAAGCGAAACCGGGTAGATCTGTAGAAACGCTGTAGTACACATTCCAGGCCCATAAGGGGCGCTGCTTCTGCTACAGAAATCCAGAAGAAAAATAAATAAGAAGAAGAGGCGAGCATGCGCATAAAGGGTGAGACTCCGCGGGCTTAACAGTCATTGGCTAGAGGGTCGAGGGGTGGGGCGATGACGTCATGGTTTACGGTTTCAGTCGGTTTCAGGCGTCCACACGAATCCAAAACTAAACCGGGTAGATTTGAAACCACCTCCGAGGGTGGTTTCAGGAGTTTACGGTTTCGGTCAGCGGATTCACCGGCTTTGTGCGGACGGAAGGCCGAACCGTACAAGACCTTTGCGGTTTCGCCATGAAATCGGCTTTGTGTGGACGGGGCCTGAGACTACAGGCCTTCTACAGAAACAGCAGACCTTCTAAAGAGACCCTACAGAGACTACAGAACTTCTAAAGAGAGAATACAGAGTGTAGTTCCTCAAGACTAGTTATTCTAGATGTGTACTAGTTCCTCTAATGACGTGTACTAGTTCCTCTAGACGTGTACTAGTTCCTCTAGACGTGTACTAGTTCATCTAGACGTGTACTAGTTCCTCTAGACGTGTACTAGCTCCTTAAATGACGTGTACTAGTTCCTCTAATGACGTGTACTAGTTCCTCTAGACGTGTACTAGTTCCTTTAGACGTATACTATTTCCTCTAGACGTGTACTAGTTCCTCTAATGCAGGGTTGCCAACAGTCACGCCCCTGGCGTGACTCTCATGCTTTCACCATCAATCTCACGCTGTCACGCACACGCAAGAAATGTCACACCAAAATAAAAAATCCTCCCGTTCATTTTCTGCGGGAGAAGACTAGCAGCTGTAACATCTGCCTACCTACAATGTGATCACGGCAGTATTCTCTGATCGTTGATTCGCTGAACACCACGCACCTGATACTAAGTTGCGTTTGAAATGGTCAGAGAGAGTTCAGATCCTATAGGTTCTGGAGTCGGAGCCCACTGATGCGCGTTTGAAAGTTTCAATGACAATTAATCAAGGTAAGCAGATAAAGTAGCCTAACCAATCGAATAATATATTGTCTTATACAATTGTGTGCCTTGTCACTACAGACGTAGCCTTGCTTAATCAGTCTAATTGGGTGCTGAGACAGTAAAGACTTCAACTAGTTGCAAACGTTCTCACGTGTGTTATGAGGGCTAGGTAATTGCTAAATAAAGGCTCATGCTCAATGACGTTTTGTTAGATGAGCTTGCTGAAATATTTCAAAAGAAAAACGGATCATGGACATGGAGAGAAGAATCAAGCAGAGCTTCAGCAGGTAAGCTAGTCACATAATGATTTATGTTCAGTTGTTTGTTAGCAAAAAGAAAAATGTTACACTAGGCTACCTTTTCATTAAAAGATGGACAGTGTGCCCTTATGAAGGTATTATTGTAGCAAAAGTTTTTAGCACCTGTATCTGCAGAATTTGAATGCGTACACTAAAGTCACAGTAAATTTGAAGTCGTATATATTTATTTTGCATGTGTACTCTAAAGTCACAAATGTGTAACAGTACAAGATCTAGTTTACATACAGATAAAGTAATTTTTTTTTCTTTAATCATTGCACTGCTTGTTTGCTGTAATCTACATTTTTCATCGTCACAGAATTCTGTACGTTTTGTGACACAAGCTACATGGAGTCATTGCTGCATCGTGAGCACAAGATGGCTTAGTTTGGAGATGGTGGTCAGTCGGATTCTACGTCTCTATAATACACTCAAGAGTTATTTTGGAAGCATCCGTAAGTATAAGCCTAGTTTAGATTTTGAAACCTACTTGATTTATCCATCTAATGTAACAATGTATCAGTTTTTGGCTTGTCACAAGTTCACACAGTGTCAAGGAATATGAGAATGTTTCAAAATTATTATTTTTTTGTTTTGCTGTGCCTCTTCTTTAACTCCACAGATGAGAAGCAAGCCAGGTGTGTCCGGCTGCGTGAATCGTTCCAGGACCCAATGACGGAGATCCATCTCTTGTTCTACCAGTTGACACTGATAACTTTCACAAATTTCAACCTTACAGTACATAGTACATAGCACTTATTGTTGCATTTAGTTTTTTATTTGTAGTTGAACTCACAAATATATAAAACGTTATTTGTCTACTATACTATTCACATCACTATTTTAGAGTTCCTTTAGCCCTGTGCCTTCAGTAATTAAAGTCAGTAAAGTCTTTTGGCCTGAGAGCTACATGCCGGTCACAAAAGTCCGGTGGCACCGGCATGTAGCTCTCAGGCCAAAAGACTGTGGGGCTGAGCAGCTCCACTGCCCACTCGGGCAAGGCGTCCTCCAACTCAGGCCTTGACAAGACAGCCCTGCGTGTACGTCTCACGATAGCCTCCTGCTCCTTCTTGCTGGGAATGTTCTCCCAGAAATCCATTTCTTTCATTATGAACCACAATAAATCCTCCAACTCACGGCTAAATTGAGCGTCCGCTGGGTCCAATGTTGGTGCTATCATTCTGTTAGGGGTTGCGGGTGCAGGCAGGCAGGTAGGACCCAGATGCAGACGGTTTAGCGAGAACAGCACTTTATTTATGCCTAAAGGCTAAGGCAAGGAACCAGGGAACTCAGGTGACAACAGGGAACACGCAGGACGAACAACCACAATGACAGCACAAGGAACAAAGGAAAGACAAGGGCTTAAATAACAAACACAACGAGGAACAGCTGAGACACATTAGGGGAGGGAACAGTAATCAACAAAGGAGGAAAACACACCAAAACACGACAGACCATGACAAATTGTATGAATTGGAATCAATTACAAGGGGGTATATTTTTTAGGGTAATGTGTGAGAGTCCGTATTTTCGATAACCTAATACTTTTACTTCTATTTCTGTATTCAAGATCAGGTTGTTTGTAAAGAAACTCCTGTCCAAATTCCTGAAGCCAGGAGCTTTTAGAGGGGTCAATGTGGACACAGTGGACCTCAGGGATGAGGAGAGCCAATTGCCAGGTAAATATTAGGAGTGAGAAAAAAAATGGTTTTATATAATGTTTGCATTGTCTGCAGGTCATCTGTTACTCTAAGCACTAAAATATCCATACATACCTTTTCGATTCTCAGCTTGGTGTTGGCTTCACAACGAGGACAAAGTTAAACCGCCTTGTGGAAGCAGATGATGTCTCCATGGACTCAGCTAAAAACGTCCATCTCGCAGCCATGAACTTTTTTGTTAATGCAGTCGAGTACGCCCCAGCTAACCTCCCTTTACATGACCCTGTGCTGGAGCATTCAAGGTTCGTGGACTTCGGACAAAAAATGGATACCACCTTGGATGATGTGCTCTACTTCGTTCATTGGGAATGTATGCAACCATCTGGGCTGTAGAGTGATATTGGTTCATTCTGTTTCTGTTGCAAAGACCCTTTTCTCAAACCAGTATATCTCTGTTTAGATTCAACCATCTCCTGCCCTACAATCAACAAAGGGAGCAAGACCAGCTGAATGATGAGTTCCTGGAGTTTGAAATGATGGAGGAATCTGGGGGGAAGCGGTCATCAGGACAAATGAGGATGGGGAGTACCACAGGATGGCCCACCTATGGGTATATTTTGGAAATCTTAAGAATCGGGCAAGTGGCACTTTTAAATTCCCCAAATTATTCAAGGTGGCTCAGATTGTGTTGCGCATGCCTCACTCAAATGCGGATGCTGAGCGAACATTTTCATTGATTGGCCTAAACAAGACTGACACCAGAAACAGACTGTCCCTTGAAGGCACCCTGTCGTCAATCATGACCATGAAAATGAGCAAACATGAACCCTGCTTCAGATACGAACCTCCTGCAGAGGTTGTGAAGCAGACCAAAACTGCCACTGTGGCATACAACAGGCCTAATTTGTGACTTCTATGTTCTGCCTGTGCTGAGTGCTGAGTGTACACACGTTATGGCAGTCCATCGATTACGATGATGACGTTGCTCCAAATAGAAAGGAAGGACAATTATTGGGGTGTGTTGCGGCGATGCATAGCCAAGTGGCTGTGCAGGCCTATGCGGGATCCGCAGATTTTGCCACAGGAGAGACAAGGGTATGTGGCACTGGAGGGTGTGGGCACTGCAGCACGCCGATGCCTCAGTGCACGTCGCTGTATCCTCCTCTCTGTGGCTTGCTCCTGAAGGTGAGTAGTTCCCTGGTTGCAGGAGGAGCTCCAGGTGTTGCGATCAGCAGCCAGGGACTCGAGTGCAGTAGGTGGAATGTTGCACTGCTTCAGGAGGGTTTTGAGGTGAGCTTTTTTGGACCCCCAGCAGATCTCTGGCCATCCAGAAGTTGGCCATAGAGGATTTGCCTGGGCAGGCGGTGGGCAGGCATACGGATCACATGCCCAACCCAGCGTAGGTGTTTCTGCGCAAGGAGCAGGGCGATGCTTTGTGTGTGGGTCCGGTCAAAGACCTCGGCATAGGGCACCCTGTCTTCCCAGGAAACACCCAGGATCCTTTGCAGGCAACGGATGTGGAAGGCCTCTAGGGTTCGAAAATGCCTCTGGTAGGGTGTCCAGGTTTCCGAACCATACAGCAGTGTGGAAAGACAGACTGCCCTGTACACAGCTGCTTTGGTGGAGGTGGTGAGGTTCCTGTTCTGGAAAACCCTGGCGCTAAGCCTGCCAAAGGCAGCGGAGGCCAAACCGATGCGGACCTGGATGTCATCATCGATGTTGCAGGAGGGGGACAGAATACTGCCTAGGTAGGTGAAGTGTGGGACGATGGCAAGGGGATGACCATCGAGGGTGAAGGTGGGCACACACGTTTGGGGGGTGAACTCCTGAGCAACTATTTGTGTTTTCTTGATGTTTATTTGGAGACCAATGGCACTGTAGATGGATGCGACCACATTCAGCGCACGCTGTAGAGATTCTGGTGAGTGGGCGAGGAGAGCACAGTCATCTGCATACTGTAGCTCTAAGATGTGTTGGGTGGTGGTTTTGGTGAAGGCTTGGAGGCGCCTAATGTTGAAGAGGTTGCCATCCAGTCTGTACTGTATCTGTACCCCATCAGAAGGGTCCAGGAGTTTGTGGGAGAGGAGGGTGACTGTGGAGAGGAATATGTTGAAGATGGTTGGGGCTAGGACACACCCTTGCTTGACCCCCACATCCACACTGAAGAATGGAGATTGTTGGCCACCAACACACACAGGCCTGCATCCCATCATGAAACTGCCGCAAGATGTTTCTGAACTTTGGTGGAACCCCCAGCTTCCCCAGCACTTCCCACAGCAGTTCCCGGTTCACCGTGTCGAAGGCCTTGGACAGATCAATGAAAGCTAGGTACAGGTCTTTGGGGAGCTGGGGTAACTATTGTGTCCCTTTGTTTTTGAAATGTCTGTCTTAATTTGAGATGCCTGTCTTTATTTTGTAATAGTGCAATCAATAAATGAATTGTACATTTTGAAAAAGCGTTTCCATTCTTTAACTTTTTTTCATAAATGAGGGTTTTTACTAAGTAAACGAGGACAATTTTGTAAAAAAAAAAATCTCACTCCAGCCAAAGTCCCAAAGTTGGCAACCCTGAATATATGTCTGCTGTACAGTGGCATAGCATAGTTGTGCTAGGCCTCGGGGCAAGATCGCTATTAATTTTGAATGTTACATTTTTTATGTTTGATTCCAAATAAATTGTTGACATTTCTAAACGAAGAAGCAGACTCCATCATTAGATGTATTCGTTTTCGCAGTTAATCAGCTTGTTCTTCTCCTTCGGAAAAACATGACCGCATTGCATTGTGGCATACGGGAGTAACATGTCGGGTACATCGTATGTACACTCAAAACATCACGGTGATTGGTCGAACAGATTTCCCAGCAGGCCCTAATCTTTGGTAAATGTTGAAAATAAAGTAGCCTAGGTGCGATTGTATATACTTTTTTATTCCTGGCCAAAATATCACTACTGTAACCAAATTACATACATTAAGGCAGAGGAAGATAAAATATATGAGCCACCCTGACTGTGATGTTATGAGAGTAGAGAGTCTAAATAAAGCGGTCAGTTCCTTACTACAATCTCTTGTAGATATCTTAAGCTGCCTTCACACCGCCGCCAGCACGGCGACCGTCGGGCCATGGCCGCGCGGGGGAGAGAGTGAGAGAGTGAGAGTGAGAGTGAGAGAGAGAGAGAGAGAGAGAGAGAGAGAGAGAGAGAGAGACTATAACTTACACAGAGACACTGAGGCCCCATCCAACAATGCACATAACCTAAACCCAGGGAGGAGGTCCTCCTGGGTGAAGGTGGACTGGAAGGAGTGGATGTGTGTCAGTATGTCTGAGGACCCTCCTCCACCTGGGGACACTCTGTAGAAGGTGAGAGTGCCAGCAGGCTGGTCCAGATACACTCCTACTCTGGTAAAGCCAGCGGGGGGGAGAGGTATGTCTGTCTCTCTATTGTTGTACCGGGCATAGTAACCATCATCATCACAATCAAGACTCCAGGACTTGTTGTTCTCTCCAAGCCCGCTGTCACCACCCTGTCCTCTCCTTGGGATTCCTCTGTATGTCACTCCTATCCAAACAGGTCCTTCTCGCTCTACCTCCCAGTAACAGCGGCCAGTCAGAGCCTCTCTACACAACACCTGGGGCCAGAGGTCAAATCTCTCTGGGTGTTCAGGATACGACTGGTCCTCTCCAACCCGCGTCAGCTTTCTTTTGTCCTCAGACAGAGAGAGTCGTCTGTTGGCTGTGTTTGGGTCCAGTGTGAGTTCACAGGCATCTGACGGGAGAACAAGACATGATGAACTGCTGAACCATCATCATCATCATCATCATCATCATCATCATCATCATCATCATCATCATCACTTGTGCTGTTCTTCTATTCTTCTTCTTCCTGTTTCACGTTCATCTACTTTACAAACATTAGCACAGAAAGACTAAATCATATCAGATTGTAGCAACCATAATGGACCATCATATCAGATGATAGCTACTATAGTGGACCAGTGTGCTATAGCTTTAGAAATAGTAGTGCATATTGTTTACAAGAACATTTAAGTTAAACCTCAATGTAAATCCCATGTGTGTGAGTGGATGTCATAGTCAAAACTTAAAAAATATATATAAACTGAATCGACTCCCGCAATATTTACACTTCATATATGATGCATCAAAACGTTCAGCATGGTAGGCTGATTAATCTTCTGTAATATCTAAGCTATTTGTTTACATACTTTCCAAGACATTAGAATTTGAAAGGTTCCAATACACATCAATTGTAATCCATCTGTGTTCACATACAGGCTGGAAACTAACTGTTGGTTCCATAGAACTGGTTCATACATACTATACATAGACATGCACACATACGCACACACACCTCCACAAACATACTAGACATTCATCAACACAGGGAAACATGGCTATACATGCGTATACACAAGTCATTCTATGTGGACAGACTTTCCATCTCAATAGTGAGTGTGTTTTGTGATGAATCAAACAGACACATACACTTCTTTAGTGCTGGTTTCAGCCTCCACGCTCCAACGTGCTCCACACTGGCGGGGAAACAAAGTGAGAGCAGCATGTTGAAACATTCACCTTCATCATCTGCTGTCTCATAACGTTCTACACAACATGAGTGACAGCTGCCTCTTCAAACCACTTCAACCAGCAGCAGCTTGAATCCTTGAAGGAGACTTTGTCCCTGAGCGGTGAGCTGTCCTCTCCATACCTGAGAGTGTCCAGTCTCCAGCGTGGATCCTCCAGTCCAGCAGAGAGCAGCGCAGCTCCAGAGTCTCCTGGGTGATTGTAGCTCAAGTCCAGCTCTCTCAGATGGGAGGGGTTGGAGCTCAGAGCTGAGGCCAGAGAAGCACAGCCTTCCTGTGTGACCAGGCAGCCAGACAAGCTACACACACACACACACACACACACACACACACACACACACACACACACACACACACACACACACACACACACACACACACACACACACACACACACACACACACGAGAACTATTACTTTTCTGGAGGTAAATCTTTTCAAAGTCCTTTAGTGTGGAAATTGTGGTGGAACTTTTTGACCATTGAGTAAAACTGACCTGAGAGTTTCCAGTTTGCAGTGTGGACTCCCCAGTCCAGCAGAGAGCAGCTTCACTCCTGAATCCTGCAGATCATTGGTACTCAGGTCCAGCTCTCTCAGACTGGAGGAGTTGGAGCTGAGAACTGAGGCTAGAGCTTCACAGCATCTCTCTGACAGGTGACAGCTATTCAGCCTTTACACACAATAAATAGAACACTTTAGAAACTGTGATTAATGTTGCATTTGCTATTTCTAACTTTTTATTAGACATGTTTTATTAGTTTAACTATATTTCTATACAGTAGATCTTCAAAATATGATTTACTTAGAATTCAGATGACTAAAGATTCAAGAAACTCCTGAAAATGTCCCAAAAAAGACCAAGTTCTAAGAAGAAGCTGTTATTTAACTTTATTAAACAACTCTTAAGTCCGCCTTACTGTCTTACTACATGATTATGAGTAGAATAGGAATGTAATAAAACATACACCTTATACCATCATTAACAAACTGAATCCAACATACAACTTTTACTGGCAACAAAAATAGAATGAGATGAGGTCTTGTGTTTGATAAGAAGAGTGGTAATGGCGCTTCGATGGGCGCAAACTGCCAAGGTTTAGTTCAGTGCTGAGTTAAAGTGCGGCTGTATTGCGGCGCCGGTGTGATCGCTTTATTGGGAAACGTAACCCACTTAAAGTTCCCATGGCATGCTACTTTATGGATGCTTTAATATAGATATTAGTGGGCCCCTAACAAAGTATTTGAAGACTTTCCCGGAATTCAGCTGTGGTGCAGAATTGGTTCTTCTGGTTCTTCCACGTCCACATCAATCTGAATTAGACTGAACTGCGACATGGAGGAGCCTCCCTGCCGAGGCAGCGGCAGCGCTTAGGCAGCAGCGCCTCCTGCAGCGGGCAGCGCCGAGGCGGTGGTACCTTGGCAGCGCTAAGCGGGGCTCAAGCGGAAGAAAATCACGGGCAACAGTCCCTTTCTCCTCCATGTTCATGTACTTCAAGGAGTCAAAGCCAAACTTTCCCCCATTCCTTCACTACCTTGGCTGAGATGACCCCCACTACGAGTGTCGTTGTGGAAATACCAGAGATCAGAGTCCGACGTGTTATGCGCCATAACACCAACAGCAGAATGGTTATCCAAATAACAAAGAAGTGTACAACACTTGCGGTACAGTGTCCTCTAATCACACATACACACACACACACACACACACACACACACACACACACACACGTGGTGCTTGCACCACGTGTGTGTGTGTGGTGCAATGAGCCAATGAGCTCATAAGCCAATGAGCTCATTGGCTCATTGGCGGGCCAAATTCTCTGGGCTGGCAAGGCAGAGAAAGGGGAGGTGGCATCTTCCCTTATGACGACATACAGGGAAAATTCCAAAACAGCACGTCTGAGCATCGGTTTTTGGTGGAGGTGGAGGTGGAGCAGACCTCCACCTTTGAAAAAAAGGTGGAGCAAATTCACCTCAAAACGAAAATGAAAACACAAGAGTTGTGGAACTTTAATGGGGAATAAAGACTAAGTAGACAGATAACAACGTTGATCACTACACAAACAGTAATTGATTTTTTTCATTTAGGTGATTTATTGTTCATATTGACAAAGGTGGTGCCGGAACATGTTTTGGCGTGTTCCGGCTCAAATTAAGCACTGCCCGCTACGCAATTAAAACATTAACTTAAACTCATTTAAAGTGAGTGAATCTGTTCACATGAATGGACACAGATGGATGGTAGGTGACCCAGGACATTTTACGTCAAATAAAGTGGTGCACAGTTGCTAGAGTGCCACCAAATTAATAAGATAGTAGCCAGTAGAAAATGTGTCTTGAGCCCTGAGACGACATTATTTACTTATTTATTTAGACCTGTTAACTTGCTGGAGGTAAATCTGTTCAATGTCCTCTGATGTAGAACTTGTGATGTAACCATTGAGTAAAACTGACCTGAGAGTTTCCAGTGTACAGTGTGGACTCCCCAGTCCAGCAGAGAGCAGCTTCACTCCTGAATCCTGCAGATCATTGGTACTCAGGTCCAGCTCTCTCAGACTACAGGAGTTGGAGCTGAGAATTGAGGCCAGAGCTTCACAGCATCCCTCTGACAGATGACAGCCATTGAGGCTGCACACACAATAAACAGAACATGTTTATACATGAACAAGTCAATACATGAGATCCTTATGTCTATTCAATATTGAGTGTTTAATGAATATTATTGAAAAGCTGATTTGAAATTAGTTTTTTATATTAATATTACTTTTCATTGTAGTATTATCCGGCGGTTAGCAAACCAAGCATCACAACCAATGTCTAAAACATCCCAGACAAAAATAATATACTTGTCAGTACATTAGATCCTTATGTTTATTCAATATTGGAGTTTTTTGGAGTGTTTGATACTCGTTTTGTACATTATTTTGACTTTTTATCGTAGTATCATATGTTTTGTGTATTGTAATACATGTTAGAGAACATCTACAGAGATGTTTTGTTTATTAGGGCTACAACCAGCGGCGCCGCAAGGGGAGGGGGCTAGCGGGAGACTGAGCCTCCTCCAAGCCCCCCCTCCCAAAACCCCCGGTCAATTTGGATAGAACAAATATTTATGGTCAAGATATGTTTTTAATAATAATATGGCAAGCAACACGGGAAGGACCAGACGGGTGCCCAAGTTATAAGAATATATATATACATATATGCAGTGTTGGTCAAGTTACTAGGAAAAAGTAATTAGTTACTGATTACTGATTACTTATCCAAGAAAGTAATCCAGTTACTTTACTGATTACTTATTTTCAAAAGTAATTAGTTACTTTACTAATTACTTTACTTAGTTACTTTTCAAAAACACACTAGCTATACACAACAACCTGAATACGCTTTTTTAAAACTTGTTTTTATTAGTCTCAATCTTTTGAACAATGCAAATTGCAAACAAAAAAATTAATTCTCTCATTTAAAGAAAATCGTTTTTCTGTGTAAACACACCTTCATTCTAATAAATTGAAATAGAATACAGCAATAAAATAATTAAAACAAAAGTCTATGAACATTTACATATTTTAACAGTTGCAGTGCCTAGGAGTAATGCGTTTCCCCAAACAGAAAATGCTGTTGCATGCCACATTTAGGCAGTTCTAATTTCAAAGAAGAGTATGTGTTTAAACTATGTGTGTGGAAGGATGTGTTTCTCTGAGTGTGTGGATGTTAATGTCAGTGTGTGTGTATCGAGGGGACTGCCTCTATGTTTGTGTGGGATTGAGGTTTGCTTCTACGTGTATGTGATGTGTGTGTATGTATGTAGAGGGATTTGTTACTGTGTGTGTGTGTGTGTGTGTGTGTTTGCAGGGTAGTGCTTCTGTATGGGTGTGTGTGTGGAGGGGAGTGCTTCTGTATAGGAGTGTGTGTGGAGGGGATCTGACCCCTGTCATATGTCTACAGGTTCAGGCAAGTGGAAAAGTGTGTGCGTTAGTGAAGTCTCATTTTATGACAAGGCCCTATGTTTTTTTGTTTTCTTTCGGAGTGAAACAGTGGTTATACCGCATCAGCAGAAACTTTTCAAACCTCCCAGGAGAGAGCCTGTTCCTTTTCGGGGAAAGTATCAATCCACCCAAACTGAACAGCCGTTCAACTGGTGCACTGGATGGAGTTGGAGAGTTGTACTTCATGTACATCTTTTTGAGGTTTGGGAACTGATTTAGAATCTCAAGCTCATACCCAGACCTTAAATAGTCGGTTACTTCTTTTTCTGCTGAGAAGCTTTCGGTGGGTTGGTTCTCAAAATCAAAAAAGTCAATTTCAGCTGAGCTGGCTGGCAGTTGGGAGGACACATTAGCATTGTCCGCTGCAGGAGCAACTTTACGACACTCTCTTATCAGAAGCTCCTTCACATGCTCTCTCCTACGCTCATCTCTCAGCCATCTCAGTTTGAACTTGGGACAAGTGGCCGCTGCAAGAAGTCCCTCTTGGCTATCCAGTACAGGATCAAAACGAATCTTGATGGCCTGTAAAATACAATACAATATAAATAAGAATATATTTATTTTTCTATATAATCTGCTATTTTAATTATTCTGTGATCTTAACTGACCTAAACCATCTCATGCCCTATCAATACTGTATGAGATTTAATTATCGTTGAGGTTATTTTGACCCTTTTATTTTAATCTTCTGTTGATGTTATGACTAATATATCCCTGATATTGAACTTTTATAATTTTAGTAATAGTACTCACTGCTTAAAACAAACAAAGCGTAACATCTGCCCACCATGAATGGTATAATAAATTTAACAAAACCAAACAATAATCTTGCCTTTACAATGGCATCTGGAAGGCTGGCTGTCATTTTGGAGAGGTCATCTTTCAGGGCAAGTGTCTTTGACATCAGGCTTGTGAGTGTTGGTAGTAAAGTCCCATAGGTGCACTCATCCCCTTGTAAGATGTCGAGTGCTACTGTCAAGGGCTTCATCACAGTGCAGTATTCTTGCAAAAATAGGTACTCCCTTTCATTAAGGCACTTGATTCCCAGTTTTACACACAGGGGATTCAGCTCGTTCATTGGAATTGTGATGATTCTGGAAATGGCCTCATACAGGGAATTCCACCTTACGGATGCTGGTACCGTTAGCTTCCTGCGGCTGACTTCCTCCACCTGTTCAGAGGCCAATGTTGATCGACTTGCTTTCGTCCAGAGAGCGGTGCATTTTGCAATACTACTCCTATTTACAGCCTTGGTGTCTGCACAGGAATTTAGATGTTTGTCAACATCGCTTGTTGAAATCAGATTAATTGTGTGTGATGCACATCTGTAGTGTGGAGGGAGGCTAAACTGTCCATCACCAGATTAAATAACTTCTATGACATCTGTAAAAGTCGGTTCCTCGTCATCATCACCTGCTTCATCATTTTCAGATTCAGAATCCAAATTACAGGGCTGACATACTCTGAATGCTTTGGCAAAATTTGATGCATTATCCGTTACAGTGGCAACAACTTTGCTATGCAGTCCATATGATGAATGAATTTCTTCGATCTCTGCTCCAATTACATCATAGGTGTGCCTGCCTCTAATTCTCTTACATGCTAGCGCGGCCTTGTTCCGCTGTAAAGTGGAATTAATCCAGTGAACCGTCACTCCCATAAAACTTTTATTATTCTTCGTCCAAATGTCAGCAGTAGTGGAAACAAAGTCTACATCTCCGAGTTCAGCCTTCAAATTACCTTCCATTATGTCGTATTCTCTCTCAAGGTATCCTGCGAATGACTTTCTCTGCGGCAGCTTGACACCGCTTTTGGTTGGAATTTTTTCTACGATGCGTCGGAATGATTCAGAGTCTACAGTGGAAATGGGCAACATGTCCTCAACAATATAGCCAGCGACAAGCTTCTTCAGTTCAGCGGCACTAAGTCCTGTGACTCCTGTCGCTGACGCTCTTAAGTCTATTTTCACCTGTTTAGCAGGAGAGGGTCCCTCTGTTGCTGCAGCGGTCATGTCGGGATATCGGGGTGTTTCAGTGAGTTTCACATTCTTGTGCCGGGTTGCTAGGTGCTTGCTCAGATTTGAGGTGGAATTTTTCGCTGTAGATAAAATCTTTCTTCCCACGCAGAGTGTACAGCGGACGTTTATGTTTTTTATATCTTTTACTGAGTCAAACTCAAAGTAATGTCGGAATTTCCATTGATTAAATGCTCCATGTTCGCTCTCTCTCCCGCACGCCATGTCTTGCACACAGTGGTGGGTAGTAACGGATTACAAGTAACGCAAATGAGTAAAAAAGTACATTTTTCGGCTGACGAGTACTTTTCACGTTTCTTTTTTAAATCTGTAATTTTACTCTTACTCGAGTAAATATTTGATTTAGAATTCTACTCTTTACTCAATTACATTGTCCATTGTGCTTTCATTAAAATGAGCATTTTGATAAAAACATTATCTTTGTTGACTGTAATACAAGCGTACACGTTAGCGACGCGCTTTCCCTAGGTTGCAACGTGAGTCGACCGTAGGGTTGCCAACTTTCAGAAATTAAAATAAGGGACGCCCACCACGGGCCCGACTCCTGTGGGGCGGGGCGCCCGCAGCAGTGGTATGTTTTATTTTGTGCTGGTGTTTTTAGTAAAGGGTTGATCAAGAAAGGAATTAGTCATACTTAAATCTTGAAATGCTTTATTACCACATAACATTCTCTTATAAAGTGCAGTCAATTAAATCTTGAATGAAATCTCTTTGTGTGGCGTGTGCAGCAATGAACTTTTAAAATATAAACTAAATAAATAACAATAATAATAAACGGAATGGCCCACTCCATTTGTTGGCCATTCTGGAGAAGATCCTTTCCACACATCCAGTGGATGCTGGGATGCTCAGGATGTGTCTGGTGATAGACAGCATGTTTGGCAGGTCAGCTACTCGAAAGAGAGCCACCCACCTGGCAGCCACACCTTTGGACTTCCATTCATCTTCAGCATCTTCTTTGAGCCTCTTCAGAATGGGTTTTGCTGTGGAGCATTCATCATAAAGTTCATCCATGTTGACTTTATGGATGAGGTTGAGCTTGGTGGTCACCCTCTCAATGTCAGTAAAGGTCATGGTGCCATGGTGCAGAGAGAGAGGTTGCAGTGAGAACAACCAGTAGTCTTCAGAAAAGTTGAACAATTTCTCAACATATGAGAGTGCTGTGTTGAGGAATGCAGTAAAATCTGCCCTTGCCATGTCAGCATCAAGTGGACGGAGACGCTGCAGCTTCAATTTAGTTAAGTAGCCATAGAACTGTTAATCTCGTCTCTGTGTGAGCTTTTGCTTGAAGTTTTCCATGATGGAATATAACTCAACACAGGTGGTTTCATCACTCTCCAGCTTCTTTACAACTTCCTCAAAGAGAGAGAGGATATTATTGCAGAGAAGAAGGTTGCATGCTGTCCTGTTGCATGCTGTCTGATGTCAGACAGCCCACCGTGCGCCACTGAAAACACTCGCCGACATATTTTACAACTTGCCTTGTAAACATCTCGAATGACGCTGTCCAGCCAAGGATGTGCGTCTTCCCACTCACGTCCGTACTTCTGCAAGCGTTTACGCTTTTGAGGACGTGGTGGAGTATCGGGTGTAGCGGACATTTTTAAAAGGCGCAGGTTTTGTGAGCAGCGCCGGTGTGTGGTGTCTGTCGCTAGGCAACCGTGACCACCACACGAATGCGCAGACACACAGATGACCGGAGAGGGTCTTGCGTAGATCCCGCCACGACAATTTTGCTGACCGTAGTATTCCCTGTGTTTTGTTTTGATCATTATTGTTAGATTTAGAATTTGTGTGTGTGACAGACATGTGTATTGGACATTTATGGAAATACGGAACAAATTGCCAAATAAGGGACGATTCCGTATTTTACGGGACGGTTGGCAACCCTAGTCGACCGTTACGTTGGGACTGAGGACAAGAAACGCATGGATGCAGACGCGCAGGAAGATATTTTCGCCAGGGAGTGCGGAGTTACGGTCTACGTAGGCTATAGTTTATATAATTCTAAAGAAACTATGTTACACTGTATTCTGAAGACCACTCAAAAAATTGTTCGTCATTGTCGTGTCTGGCTCTGTGAGTGTGCATGCATGCTATGTGCGTAGGCTGGATAAATCTGATTGCCCAATCAGCCAACCAAGTCAGTTTCGTTTGTGTTTAATTGGTTGTGTTCCTACAAAGCTCTTGCCTTTTGTCACATGCACAGAGCTTAATGCAATTGCTTTTGTTGTACAACTTGTGAAGAAATGTTTTAGGCGTGCATCTCTTTCTCTCCCTCACTCACTCACGCATTCTAACCAGCCGCGTGCCGTCTATATGGGCAGGTGGGGCGGCGAACTCCCTGCAAAAGCATGCTCCCAAAAAAAATAGTTCCTCAGTAAATCATTGCTCCAAGTTTATTGTTAATAATGTGATTGTCACATTAACTATCTATAGTTTCTGTAGGCTTTCCGAAAATTTTTGGTCTGTTGATATCAAATTGATGGTGGTGATTCTAGTTGAGTTTTCGTGTCATGCAATGTGGGGCGGCGGAGCTCAACGACCGCGTCCCTCCGTATGTTTCTCACATAACCCTGCAGGCTGCAATAAGAATTGCAATCAGCGCTATAAGACGCCCATATGGTCGTAAAGTAGTCTGCCCCATGGTCATATTCTAGGACTGTTGTTGTTTAAAATCGAATTACTCCGCCTGTATCTTTCGGCATTGAAGACTATTTATTTATTTCAACAGGTATTCAAATTGCATACCCGATTTCATACCTTATTTAAACAGCTGTTATTGAGAAATATCTGATTTCAAAAGTGTTGTTATTGAGAGATTTGCACACATCGTCGGGCCAAGTTCCAAATCGAAGGTCTGCTTGATTGATGACTTGTATTTCTACTTTTCATGTATTTGCAATGCACTCGCTAAGCCTGTTGTTAAAATAAAATATGGAAGAAATAACTTCCCTATAAGGGACATCATATGACGAGTGTTGCGGATGGCACTTCAAAAGCGTGCAGTAACATTAGGCTATTAGTTTATTTCTTACTCACAATTAGTTTAGTTAACATGTTTTAATGTAGCTCAAAATATATATGTAAAAAATATATATAAATTGTGGGTGTGGTCATACGCAGTAGTTTCTGCCACACCGAAATGAAGGAGCACCGCACGCTACTGACGTTATGTATTTTTCACTGATCCAAGCACTCCAATACAAAAATGTAAAGTAACTTGTAATTTGAGTAACTTTAAAACAAAGTACGTTTTTACTCTTACTCAAGTAGTTTTTCAAATTGGAATATTTACTTTTACTTAAGTAGATTTTGAAGGAGGTAATTTTACTTTTACTTGAGTACAGATTTTCAGTACTCTACCCACCACTGCTTGCACACACGTGTCTGTTGTTTACTTCTAGACGTCACGGTCACGCCGCTATAGGCTACGTCATTGCCACGAGACAGTCTCACAAAACAAATAAGGCAAAATCCCAAATTATTTTACTGTCTATGGCAATTGGCAAAAATAAATCACGGTTTAGTAACGCAGTAACGCAGGCTGCTTGCAGGAAAGTAAAAGTAATCGAATTACTATTTTTGCAATTGTAATCCCTTACTTTACTCGTTATTTGAAAAAAGTAATGGGATTACAGTAACGCGTTATTTCTAACGCGTTACTGCCCATCACTGCATATATGATACATATATAGTAACGCTGTTACCACATGCAGTTGATATACATAGGACTGACACCACGATTCACAATAACCCTTTTATTGGCACACACAAACATAGCTTTCCAACGCACACACAAACACAATGTTCCAACGCTTTCATGACGCCACCTGCAACACACAAACATTAAATACAACGTTACGAGAAAGCCGGTCATGGGACACAATACAAACATCTCACAAACAAGGACAAGACATTAAAAATACTCACGTTGCGGTTGCGCTGGCTTCCGGGTTCCAGAGGATGGGGGAAGACCCGAGGTGAAGTCCGGAAGAACATTTGTGCGTTGTGGGTGTGACGTCAGACGGGCAGGGATCAAGTTTGTGGGATGAGAGGACCCGAATATTTAAGGTGTCAGAGAAGTTACGTATAAGGATGCTTTTAGACCAACATGTTTTGAGTAATGTGTTAATTAGGTGTGGTTTTATTTAAATCAAGAATGTGTAGTTGTATTGTTAATTGAATTACAAGTGTAGTGGGTCAGGCCATGAGGGTTATCTTCAGGGCCAAAACAGGTCTGTGAGGTAGTTGGGTCTGAGGTGAGCTGGTGGCAGCACCTAGCTCTTGGACAAGCCAATGGCTGAATGGAAATGCCAGAGTGGAAGACGGTTATTTTTGAGTTATGCTTATTGACAATCTCCGAAAGTATAATTAGTAATCATGAGAAATTATTTTTTGTGCCTCTTTTTGCCTACTGACAGGCATATTTACCTGCGGCTACAGAGAATAAAACAGGTCAACTGCCTTTGCCAAAACCTCTGTCACACTGCCTCCAGTCTTTGGTTATTACAAATATTTATGTTCAAGATATCTTTTTAATAATAATGTGGCGAGCAGCACGGGAACAACCAGACCGGAGCCCAAGTTCTAAGAATATATATTCATATTATATATATTATGATATTTTCATTGTGTCGTTGCTCTCTCCCTCTTTCCCTATCCCCTCCCCTCTCTGTCCCTCTCCCCCCTCCGTCCCTCTCCCACCCTCTCCTCTCCCCCCCCTCTGTCCCTCCCCCCTCTGTCTTGAAAATACACGATTTTTGTGGAACTTCAATGGGGAATAAAGACTTACAAGACATAACAACATTGAACTGAATTGAATTCATTCTTCATAGTGACACAGGAGGTGCCGGAACATGTTCCGGCTCAAAATAATCACTGCCCCCATGTATTGAAAACATTAACTTCAACTTGTTTAAAGTGAGTGGATCTGTTCACATGAATGGACACAAAAGGCTGGTAGGTGACCAAGGACATCTTTACGAATAGGGTGCCACCAGATTACAAAGATTTTAGCTGGTAAAAAATGTGTCTTGAGCCCTGAGACGATATCATTTACTTATTTATTTCAATCTGTTAACTTTCTGGAGGTAAATCTGTTCAACGTCTTCTGATGTTGGACTTGCGCCGTAACTGTTTGACCATATAGTAAAACTGACCTGAGAGTTTCCAGTGTACAGTGTGGACTCCCCAGTCCAGCAGAGAGCAGCTTCACTCCTGAATCCTGCAGATGATTGGTACTCAGGTCCAGCTCTCTCAGACTAGAGGAGTTGGAGCTGAGAACTGAGGCCAGAGCTTCACAGCATCTCTCTGATAGACGACAGCCATTCAACCTTTACACACAATAAACACAACATGTTAGGAACTGTGATTAAAGTAACTTAAATCTTTTACTTTTAACATAAGGAAGGATTTATGTTGAAATCTTTTGTTTGTTAATTTAACTACTATATACTAGTCAATAAATTAGATCCATATGTTTATTGTTGTTTGTAGTTTATGAGTTGTTTGTAGTGTGTGTATTGAATTTTATTACATGTAGGTCCCACATCAAAGTCTCTCCAACCCTCTCTTCTTTCAAATCTGCACTCAAAACATACTTTTTTACACTAGCCTTCCCCACCTAACTCCCACCTTATTCTTCATATTTAACCTCTGTTTTACTTTTAATCCTAGTCTGTTTTATTATATGTCTGTTACTTAGTTTTGATAGGGCAATATGTAAAGCATCTTAGAGTACCATATTAGGAGCCATGAAATTTCATTTCATCTTCTTCTTCTTCTTATTATTATTATGTTATAGTACATCTACAGAGATGTTATGTATATTAGGGTTACAACCAGCGGCTGCGCAATGGGGGGGGGGCTAGTGGAAGATGAAGCTCCCCCTGAATAAACGCTGAGCCCCCTCCAAGCCCCCCCTCCCAAAACCACCGGTCATTTTGTTATGACAAATATTCATGGTCAAAATCTTTAATTAATAATATGGCGATCAGCACGGGAAAAACCAGACGGGAGCCCAAATTTAACGGCGTCAAAAAATTTAACGCGCGATTAACGCAATTATTTTATAAAAAAAAAAAAATAATTTCTTTGGCTCAAAACAAAGAAGCAGTAGCCTGACTGCTATGTTCAAATGACATTTGTTCAATGCAGTCGTTTAATTGCACTATAGGCTCTTTTTTTGTATCATCCTGTTTTGATCAGTATATGCCAATGTTGTTATCAATAAAAAATCATTTGCACAAGGCAAGCCGATGCACTTCACCATGTTGATAAGAGAATTAAAATGAGAAGAATTATGGGACAAAAAAATCAAGGGATATTTAGCATAGAAAAATAATTTGCGATTAATCGCGATTAATCGTGACTTAACTATGACATTAATGCGATTAATCACGATTAAATATTTTAATCGCTTGACAGCTCTAATATATATATATATATATTAGTGGTGGGCCGTTATCGGCGTTAGCGGCTGCGTTAACGCAAAACTTTTATCGCGCGATAAAAAAAATATCGCCGTTAATCTATTTTCAAACACTTCCTTGTTCGGACCCATCACGTGACTGAACGAACCAATCAGAAGCTAGAATTTAGTCTGAGGTAAACGTGAGGGAATCAGAGAGGCAGATTCAACAGAATATCCTGACTGTGTTAAATATATAAACATGTAAATATGCAAGTAATAATTGTGTAACATAAATATGTAAATGAAGTCCATTTCTAGCAAATTATCTCCAATATAAATTATATTAATTTATTCTACAACTTTCAAATATTTAACTTCTAAACCTTACATTATTGTGGATGATTACACGGCTCTCAATGCTGTAGACTGCTTCATTCACTTGCATGGGCCTTCCCAACGTTCAGCTGTCAATTTTTTTTGTTTATGCTCCGTTCACTTGCATGGGCACTTCACAACTTCCGGCGGTGAATTATGTTTGATAATTCACCGTTGCCAAGTATAATTGACAGTTGTCAAGGTAAACTAAAGGATTTTTTGCCGTTTGCCATTTTAATCTAGATTAATCTAGATTAATTCCAAAATTAATCTAGATTAATCTAGATTAAAAAAAGTAATCTATGCCCACCACTAATATATATATATATATATACATATATATATATATATATATATATATATATATATATATATATATATATATATATATATATATATATATATAAATACACGTATATATATATTGTTACATGAAGACATCAGACTGACTTATGTGTAAGAAAACTGAACTATGAAATCATATTTTTCATTTGCGTAAGTGATGTTGACCATTGCTGCTTGCTGTGTGATTTGATGATTCATATCATACTGTAGCGTGTGGTATTATTTGTTGCATTAAAATGTTTTAGCCCCTGCTATAAACAATCTAGCCCCCCGTAGCTCCCGCAATCATAATTCTTTGGCGCCGCTACTGGTTACAGCTAATAAGTAAATGTTTGACTTTCATTTAGCTTGGCTCTACAGAGAATAAAGTACTCTCCTCCTTTACCTCTTCCCTCTCTCTCCTTGTTCCCGCTCGCTCTTGAGCTCTCACCCTTCCCCCAGATGACCCTCAAGTAACTTTATCAACGCATCCTATCGGTTAAACCCAGAGTGTCCACATAACCAAACTACTGAACAAGGTTAAAATGTTTTTAAAAATAAGTGAGTAACCTTTTATTTTATTTTTTTGAGTAACCTTTTATTAATAATCAATGTATTTTTATGCATGTTTTTATCAATAATTCCTTTTTTTTCTTATAGCAAAATATTTAAATACAGCTGTATTTAATTCTTAATACACAATTATTATTCATTCTTTGCTTTATTTATTATCTCAAATGAATAGAGCTTTTGAGTTAGACTTTTCACCCGAGTTACACAATATAACGTTATGTATATTGAGATACATGTTATAAGTTAACCTAAAAATATGTTTTCTATGTTATCATAACTTTTATATTCTACTATTATAATAATAATAATAATAATAATAATAAAATTGATTGTAAATAGTGCATTTCAGCAAGGGAGTCAGTTTGTTTTTAGAAGTGGTGGGGACAATAACCATAAGCTTGAGTGTGGTCTGAAAAGTGCTGGGTACCCTTATGTAAGCTATTCATCCATTCAACGCTGCATTACAATATGCTCTACAGTGTATTGTCAGGTGTTGAAATGATTCGAATATTCGAATACTGGTTCGGAAAATTAGTATTTGAAGCTTAAATCAGTATTCGGAGCTTCGTTATTTTTCTTTTCCACGTAGGTGACTTTACCAGAGCGAGGGAGGCAAACTATAAGCGTCAGCGACACCAAGCAGAGAAGCGAGAGAGGTGGAGGAAGAATAGATATCTTGTTTCCCTTTACTTTATAACACAACATTAGCGGGATCTCTGGTTGTTTGTTTACGTTCGCTGTACAGCGCCGCGCCAATCAACTGTGACTGGCTTGCTGCAGAGCGTTAGCGTCTTGGGAATACCCGGTCAATATAATGGATATAATATGGACACATAAGACAATCAATATTCGGTATTTGTTATGGATTTATTGTACAAATTCCCTGAAAAGATGCACGTTCCAGGATGAATTGAAAAGCTCCCGTAAGGGCTGAGATGACAGAGAACAGCTGATTTGGAACGGAGCAACAGCTGTTCGCTTTCACGGGGAAAAACTAAGGAACTTCAACCTACTTAGGCCTACTAATTAACGTTCAAAAAGCTATTAAACAAAATATGCAGATACTGTCAAAATCGGTTCCAGGGAGTATATAAGGATTATTAATGTTGTTTTTGATGGTGTATTTTTCTGGAACGAGTATTCGAATATTCGCTCGGAAAAACCAACGAGTATTCGAAGCCTGAAAAATGGCATTCGGGCCAACCCTATGAAGATCCTATTCGAACAATAAAAGTTGAAAACCACAGTTTGTGTTTTGGCTTGTTTTGCAAAACAGCGTTGGAAACACCAGGGTATTGGCTCGGGATATGTAGGCCTAATACTAATACACACAGGACAAAGAACAGTGTTGGCAATTTAACACTTATCTTGACATCGACAGAGTTTACCAGACAAACAATGCCAGACTGTAAAGGGGGTACGAAATGAAACGAGGTACTGAGCATCAGCCTTTTGAAGACGCGCAAGGGCTGCTGGTAGCATATGTTATGCTGCATTAAAAAAAGAAAAATACAAGCACCCAGAGGAGAATTGCATCTGCCAAATCCTGACCACCAGTAAACACTTGCGTAGGACCAATGTAGACTTCACTCGTTACAACATCATAAGAAAATTGTCCGCAAATAAAATCCCCTTCAGTTCAGGATAATCACACAGGTTATGCGAGAACATATTTATGTCAGGATAGGCCTACCAGGCTCCAAGTCGTCACATATCTCAATCAGACTAAACCAACTATAACCACATTGGCATAGCAATCGCACCGTGTGTAGCTGCTACTAGCTGCAATCTATATATACAACGCATACTAACTGAAGCACCAACCAGAATCAGATCAAAATCGCTTGGGACCGTTGGTAACCTTTGGCCAGGTCATCACGATTCACGAGCAAACAGAACCAGCAGCAAAGTTTACGTAAACCAATTTCTTACCTTATGTGGCCCTCCACATGCAGGCTAGATGACGTAACCATATCGATATCCAGTGTCACAAACATGCTTTTTATAGGAAGCAAAAGGACCGGCTATTTTCTGAATAAAATTGTCAATTTTGGCTGTCTGTCTTGAAACTTCTCCAGTGCGTTCACCCCAAAATGCAACGGGACGACAAGATCCCATACAAAGTGAACGTATAGACGCGTATCGGGCGAATATTTTTGATTTGTCGCGCCACACTTTCGCCGTGCACAGGCAAGCGCGTTCACGAGGATTTGTGGCGCGAAAAATTTCAACTTTGACACGAATTTCGCGTGATGACAGCCAATCAGCGTTCAACAGCGTGGCCACTGAGTGACATGTGTAACGTAACAGCCAATCAGCGTTCAACCGTCAAACTCAGCGCAGTGCAGTCCGGGGTGTACTGCAGCATGGAGGAGAAAGTGATTATTGCCGTTTGCGACTCTCGGAGCTCTATATATAATAGTATATAATATAATATAATTGTATATATAATATCAGTCACGGCCAAAAGCTCTGTGTGCCTCCGGATGGCCGTAGCGCAGGGAGCTCATAGGGATTGGGCTTCTCGGGAGTCGGGGTTTGTTTACCGGCGTTGCCGCCTATCACATGATTTTAGACTCGACGATTTCGGTTGAGTATGTGGGGATATATATATATATATTTTTTTTTTTCCTTTTTTAAAAGTGGTGGGGACAAAATTCGTTTTTCAAATAGTGGGGGGGACATGTCCCCCCGTCCCCCCCGTAATCGACGCCTATGCATTTCAGGATACTCAAGGTCGCTTCACAAGAGTGGGAGGTAGGGTGTGTCTGTAGGTGAGTGAGTGAGAGTGCAAAATGAGCAAGGCGCTGGGTGGGGTCGTGAGTTAGAGGCCATAGGCCTCAGAGAAAAGGTGTGTTTTCGTGTACTTTTTGAAAGTCTCCACGGAAGGGGCACAGCGGATGTTGGGGGGTAGCTGGTTTCACAGAGTGGGGGCGGACACGCAAAAGGCCCTTTCCCCAAAGGTCTTGAGTCTCGTGCGGGGAATTTCCAGCTGGTCCTTGTCAGAGGACCTGAGGGACTGCAGGGGGGTGTAGGGGTGGAGGAGGTCAGAGAGGTAACGGGGGGCCAGAGCATGGAGGGACTTGTATGTGAGTAATAGAATTATGATTTAATGTGGAACTTGACTGGTAACCAGTGGAGCTGCATCAGGGTGGGGGTGATGTGCTGCCAGGGCCTAATGCCAGTTAAGACCCTTGCAGCTGAGTTCTGCACATGTTGCAGTCTGTCCAGGGTTTTAGAGGGGACACCGGTGAGTATGCCGTCGCAGTAGTCCAGGCGGGTAGAACTGAAGCAGTGGATCAGGGTTTGAGTAACTGAGTGAGGGTCGGAGTCGTGCGATGATCTTCAGGTGGTATCTTATGACATTCTTAATGTGGGACTGGAATGATAGGGGGGGGGTCCAGGATGACACCCAGGTTGCGGACTACGGGTGATGGGGTGATGGAGCAGCCATCCACTTCCAGGAGTAGATCACCAACCTTCCTGAGCAGTGACTTGGGGGCCACCACCACGATTATGTATATTTTCGTTGTGTGTACTCCCTCCGCCCCTCCCCCTCCCTCCACCCCTCTCCCCCCTCTGTCCCTCTCCCCCCTCCGCCCCTCTGACCAAGGACATTTTTACGTCTAATAAAGGGGCGCACATTTGTTAGGGTACCACCAAATTAAAAAGATAGTAGCCAATATGAATTGTATCTTGAGCCCTGAGACGACATTATTTACCTGTTAACTTTCTGGAGGTGAATCTGTTCAATGTCCTCTGATGTAGAACTTGTGGTGTAACCATTGGGTAAAACTGACCTGAGCGTTTCCAGTGTACAGTGTGGACTCCCCAGTCCAGCAGAGAGCAGCTTCACTCCTGAATCCTGTAGATCATTGGTACTCAGATCCAGCTCTCTCAGACTAGAGGACTTGGAGCTGAGAACTGAGGCCAGAGCTTCACAGCATCTCTCTGACAGATTACAGTCATTCAGCCTGCACACACAATAACAGAACACCTTAAGAACTATGAGTAACGTAGATCTTTTACTTTGAACATAATCAAGGACTTGCGTTGAAATCTTTAATTAGAGATGTTTTATGAATTTAACTAATATATACTAGTCCATGGTTTCTCAACGAGGCCGCTACCGCCCCCTTGGGGGCGTTAGCACAACCTAGGGGGCCTCTGGGAACGTTCAATTTTTTTGGTGAAAAATAAATAGCCTATGAAGGGGGTCGCCGGCCCTCCGCTGCGCGTCAGGGCCGGATAATGCCCCTTAACAGTGGTATAATGAGCACATACCACAGCCTGTCGTGATCTATTGCTTAATTATAGCAACATTTTTAAATACAGCTGTATTTCTGGCCTTTATTTATTAATTCATGATAAATGGAGCTTTTGAGTTTGACGTTTCATCTTGTTTACACAATATGACGTTGTGTATATTGAGATACATGTTATAAGTTAACCTCAAAAGATGTTTTTGATGTTATCATAACTTTTATATTCTACTATTATGTATATTTTCGTTGTGTGTACTCCCTCCGTCCCTCCCCCTCCCTCCGCCCCTCTCCCCCCTCTGTCCCTTTGTTCCTCTCCCCCCTCCGTTCCTCTTGCCCCTCTCGTCCCTCCCCCCCTCTGTCTCTCACCCCCCCCCCTCTGCCCCTCTCCCTCCTTTGTCCCTCTCCCCCTTCCCCCCCTCCCCCCCTCTGTCCGTCTCCCTCCTCTGTCCCTCTCCCCCTTCTGTCCCTCTTCCCCCTCTCCCCCCTCTGTCCCTCTCTGTCCTTCTCCCCCCTCTGTCCCCCCCCCTTCTGTCTCTCTTCCCCCTCTCCCCCTCTGTCCCTCTCCACCCTCCGCCCCTCTGTCCCTTTCCCCTCTCTGTCCCTCTCCCCCCTCTGTCCCTCTCCCCCCTCTGTCCTTGTCCCCTCTCTGTCCCTCTCCCCTCTCTGTCCCTCTCCCCCCTCTGTCCTTGTCCCCTCTCTGTCCCTCTCCCCCCTCTGTCCCTCTCCCCTCTCTGTCCCTCTCCCCTCTCTGTCCCTCTCCCCCCTCTGTCCTTGTCCCCTCTCTGTCCCTCTCCCCTCTCTGTCCCTCTCCCCCCTCTGTCCTTGTCCCCTCTCTGTCCCTCTCCCCTCTCTGTCCCTCTCTGTCCTTCTCCCCCCTCTGTCCCTCTCAACCCTCCACCCCTCTCCCCTCTCTGTCCCTCTCCCCCCTCTGTCCCTCTCGCCCTTCTGTACTTCCCCTCTCTCCCCTGTCTGGTCCCCCCCCCCCCCTCTGTCTTACCATGAAAATTCAGCTCAAAACGAAAATGCAAACACAAGATGTCTGTGGAACTTCAATGGGGAATGGAGTAACAAGACAGCTAAACACATTGAACTGAATTATAACCAAACTACGGAACAATGTTAAAATGTTATAAAATAGTGGGTTACCTTTTATCAACAATAAAAGTATATTTATAAATCTATCCGTATCAATAATTACTTATTAATACATATAGCTACATATTTAAATAGAGCTGTATTTAACTATTATTAAACATTATTAATTCTTTCTTTCAATATTTCCTTATTACATAGAAAGATCTTTTGAGTTTGACTTTTCAACCTGTTAACACAATATAATGTTGTGTATATTGAGATAAATGTTATAAGATAACCTCAAAAGATGTTTTCTATGTAACTTTTATATTCTACTATAGGTATATTACTAGGTATATTGTGTTGTGTGTATTTTGATACATATTGATGAACCTACAGAGACGTTTTGGAGGCTTTGACCACTGGCAGCAGCCTCAGAAGACCCTCCTCTGAAGCAGAGTATTTCTTCAGGTCAAACACGTCCAGCTCCTTTTCTGATGACAGTAAGATGAAGACCAGAGCTGACCACTGAGCAGGAGAGACATGTGTTTTGAAGAGACTTCCTGATGTCAGGGACTGTTGGATCTCCTCCACCAGCGAACGGTCGTTCAGCTCATTCAGACAGTGGAACAGATTGATGCTTCTCTCTGGAGAGAGATCTCCATCGATCTTCTTCTTGATGTATGACACGGTTTCCTTGTTGGTGTGTGAGCTACTTCTTCTCTGTCCCAGCAGACCTCGTAGAACATTCTGATTTGTCTCTAGAGAGAGGCCCAGGAGGAAGCGGAGGAACAAGTCCAGGTGTCCGTTCTCACTCTGTAAGGCCTTGTCCACAGCACTCTGGTAGAAGAGGAGGAGTCTATCTTCACCGGAGGTTGGTTGTTCTTCTGAGAGCAGATTGACACCAGTGTGAATGAAGGACCGAAAGACATAAAGGGCAGCTAGAAACTCCTGGAGACTCAGATGGACAAAGCAGAACACCTTGTCCTGGTAAAGCCCACACTCCTCTTTAAAGATCTGGGTGATCATTCCTGAGTACACTGAGGCTTCATTGATATATTTTTTACACTCTACCAGGTCTACCTCATAGAAGATCAGGTTGCCACTCTCCAGCTGGTTAAAAGCCAGTTTTCCCAGAGAAACAATGATCTCCCTGCTCTGTGAACTCCAGTGTGGATCTGTTTCAGCTATCGAACGATACTTCCTGTCCCCCTGAATGGACTGAACCCTCAGGAAGTGGCTGTACATCTGAGTTACAGTCTTGGGCGTCTCTTCTCCTATCTGGGATGTTTTGAAGAAGTCCTCCAGAACTGTAGCAGTGATCCAACAGAAGACTGGAATGTGACACATGATGTGGAGGCTTGGGGATTTCTTGACGTGGGAGATGATTGTGCTGGCCAGCATCTTGTCACTGAATCTTTTTCTGAAGTACTCCTCCTTCTGTGGGTCGGTGAATCCCCTCACCTCTGTCACCATGTCAACACAATCAGCAGGGATCTGATTGGCTGCCGCAGGGCGTGTGGTTATCCAGATGCGAGCGGAGGGAAGCAGGTCGCCCCTGATGAGGTTTGTCAGTAGAACGTCCACCGAGGTGGACTTTGTGACATCAGTCCAGATCGGACTGTACTGGAAGTCCAGAGGAAGTCGACACTCATCCAGTCCATCCAAGATAAAGACAACTTGGAACCGGTCGTATCTGCAGATTCCTGCTTCTTTGGTCTCAATAAAGAAGTGATGAAGAAGTTCCACCAAGCTAAACTCTTTCCCTTTTAGTAAATTCAGCTCTCTGAAAGTGAAGAGAAACGTGAAGTGTATGTCGTGGTTGGCTTTTTCTTCTGCCCAGTCCAGAGTGAACTTGTGTGTTAAGATGGTTTTACCAATTCCGGCCACTCCTGTTGTCATTATAGTCCTGATTGGTTTATCTTTTCCAGGTAAGGGTTTAAAGATGTCTCCACATTTGATTGGTGTTTCCTCCTTGACTGGTTTCCTGGAAGTTGTTTCAATCAGTCTGACCTCATGTTCCTTGTTGACCTCTCCACTGCCTCTCTCTGTGATGAAAATCTCTGTGTAGAACTCATTCAGAGGTGTTGAATGTCCTGCTTTAGCGATTCCCTGAAACACACACCAGAACTTCTTCTTCAAATGAGACTTGATTTTATGTTGGCACTCGACAGCAGCAGATCCTAAATGGGAAAACAACAGAAGACATCAGTTAGTGGCTGATGGTGGCATCAGTGGAAAAATGTCAATATTTCCCGTTGAATATCAACTTCATGATATTTAGTGGCTTCATAACTGTTGACCGGAGAAGTTGTTCGTGACAAAGACTGCATGTTACAGATTAAAAATGTTCAGGACTATTTAATTTTTTCCACTGCAATAAGATTGGTCTAATGATAGTAATAATGATATTGAATTGGTGTAAGATGACATGCTGATATAAGAAGATAGTGTTCCATCACTCCCACTGAGTTATTCTGCTGTTGATCTTCAGTTTATGTTTAATATTAATAATATTAATAATAATTATAATTATAATTACATTGAAGAACGTTTTATTTCAAGGCGCCTTTCTACACCCAAGGTCGCCTTCCAATTCATATAACAATCTAGAGTCAAAAACAGCAAGAGCTGCATCGCCAACAGCATGGTCAAAACAAGACATAATACCCAGATAGGAGGGAATAAGAACAGCAGTGAGGAGACCCAGGTAGGAGGGGGTAAGAACAGTGAGGAGAACCAGGTAGGAGGGGGTAGGAACAGTGACGAGACCCAGGTAGGAGGGGGTAAGAACAGCAGTGAGGTGACCCACGTAGGAGAGGGTAAGAACAGTGAGGGGACCCAGATAGGAGGGGGTAAGAACAGCAGTGAGGAGACCCAGGTAGGAGGGGGTAAGAACAGTGAGGAGACCCAGATAGGAGGGGGTAAGAACAGCAGTGAGGAGACCCAGGTAGGAGGGGGTAAGAACAGTGAGGAGACCCAGGGAGGAGGGGGTAAGAACAGCACTGAGGAGACCCAGGTAGGAGGGGGTAAGAACAGCACCACAACAGGGATACGAGCGGAACCCACGGTAGGAGGTCATTACAGCGAGCAGGCCAGTGGGAACACGTGTTTTGAGGAGAGTTTGAATGTTGTCAGGGTGTCTCCAAAGCCTAGGAGCAGTGTTGCTCAGAGCCCTAGCACCCACGGTGCTGAGAACCCTAGCACCTATGGTGCTGAGAGCACTAGCACCCACGGTGCCGAGAGCCCTAGCAACCATGGTGCTGAGAGCCCTAGCAACCACGTTGCTGAGGCGGGAGGTTGTGATGGTGAAGACCAGCTGAGGATGACGAAGGGAGCGACAGGGCCTGACCGAGGTCGGGGAGAGAATGGGGGCAACATTGTGGAGGGCTTTGTCGGTGAGCAGAAGGGCTATAAGGTCAATCCGGTGTAGGACAGGGAGCCAGTGTATTTGGACGAGAACTGGGGTGATCTGGTCGGACAATTTGGTGCTGGTAATGATGATGTTTAACATTCTTTAACCTGATACCCCCACAATAACCCTACATATCTGGTTCAAACCATTTACCCTGATACCTCCACTGTAACCCTACATCTCTGGATCCAACCATTTAACCTGATACCCCCACTATAACTCTACACATCTGGATCAAACCATCTAACCTGAAACCCCATAATAACCCTACTTATCTGGATCAAACCATTTAACCTGATACCCCCTCTCTAACCCGACATCTCTGGATCAAACCATTTAACCTGTTACCCCCAATATAACCCTACATATCTGGATCAAACAATTTTACCCCAAAGACGAAAGATTGTCTCCACATTGAAGTTTGAAATGTATAAGTCTCAAATTATGTCATTTAGTCTCAACAGAAAAAAATAAATCTCCTACTGCTCATCAAAATGTATATTTCTCTGTTTTCAAGATAAGAGTCTCTTACCGCTCAACAGTTTGTCAGCAATTCCCTTCTGGTTCATCTCCATCAGGCAGAGCTTTGTGATGTCCACCACTCCCTCAATGGCGCGCCTCCTCTGCTCCTCGTTCTTACTATCCACCTCCTCCTCCTCCCTCTGACTCTCTGAGCATTGTGGGCAATCTGGGAAGAGATCCCTCCAGAGCTTCTTCAGCTCCTTGTCTAGGAAAGCGTGTGCGTTCTCCTCAGCCCTCTGGAACAGAACAAACATCAAGGAGAACTTTACTCTAAACTCACTAAGGACATCAGAAGCATCTGTCCTGGAATCACGTCCCGCTGGTCTAAAGAGGGAAGCCTGGAGACTATGAGCACCACAAGAGATGCTTTCTAATGTTCATGGAAAGCTAAATTTAAATATTTTGGTGGACATTTACACACCTTGATCAGCTCTGTTTGATGCTGGTGTACAGACTGAGCACTGGTAACCTTTGACCACCCCTGGTGTTGTCTGTGGAGAACACACACACACACGCACGCACACACGCACACACGCACACGTGATGGGACATTGGTACTGTAAGGACAAACTGCTCTCCAGCTCATCATCGGTCTCTACAGTAGGCGCTCTGTGAAGGTTTTTTTATCGGGACCAACAGGCCATGTGACACGGAGGGAGGCTGTGGTACCCATAGACATAGTAAAGAATAGACGGCACATAGGCCGCTACTTCCTACGGGCGCTGACGAGCCGTAGGGCCGCCATCTTGGACCGAACGACCGCTCCACTCAGTGTAATCTGTTTGGCAGGTGCAATGAACTGAAAACCAAACTGATTTTCACGCTTTTTCTTTTTGCTGCTGAGCGTCTGACACATCGATGTGTTCCACTGGAGCTGGGCCGATGCGTGATGTCATGCGTCTCAAGACGGTTTTACACTGCCAAATATGCCCGTCTTATGCATGCCTTTTTCCTGGCATGGTCCGCATGTTTACACTGCCCGAGGTCAATTGCCTGCTTGAGCTAGCACCCCAATTTACCCGACCGGACCCTACAAAATAAAGAATATGTTGGTATTTTTGCACATGTGAACAGTAAATCGCGTTTGTAGCCTTGACTCAGATGTGAACTCATTCTTGCATGCGGGTGTCTTCATTAAAAAAAAAATAGAAACATTCAGGAGTATCCAAATTAGTCTAAAGTGGCCAAGACTCCGTGCGTAGCCCCTCCTTCTCCAGTGAACCAATATTATTAAATCCCCTCGGTTTCACACAGGCAAGATTGTAAAATTGCTTGGCGTGCCAAGCCGTGACCGGAACACCTTGGCAGTGTCAAATGGCCTTCAGAGTGTGTTCTTCTGTTACTACCATAGCCATGTTGCAGATCAACACACAGGCTTTGGTCCTGCGCTACTGAACTGATGTCTTTCACACTCCTCGTTTAAATGTCGAGGTTCATGTCTAACTTTCGCCTTCCCAACGTGAACAACCTCTTTTTAGCTGTCGAAACGCTTTGCGCCAGCAGAGGCAGACGTTGGCCCACTGATTAATGGTCCAGGGGCCGAATAAAGATGATCCGCGGGCGGGCAACCAGTTGAACAGCCCTGATGTAGTGGTTGAATCCTCACCTTTCCTTAGAAGCTTGGTGATTTCCATCTTTAAAGTTATGACGTTGTTCCATAGACCAGTCACTCTTCGTGGAGACACAGCTGGGTCCAGGGGAGTCTGCTCTCTGCTGCTGGAGTCTTCTAGAAAAACAAGAACCAGGATTTATAGACGTTTGATAAATTTTTGTAATCCCTGATGAATCCTCCCCTCTTCTCAATAGACTGATTTCGTTCTTTATAGTTAACCGGTTGTTCCATAGAGTGGTCACTCTTCATGGAGACACAGCTGGGTCCAGGAGAGTCTGCTCTCTCCCGCTGGACTCTTCAAGAGAAACAAGGGTTTATGGATGCAGGATAGACACTGTATTTCTATTATATCTGATAAATTCTTACCCTTGTTCATGAATTTGCTCCTTTTTTCTGAACAGGTTACGTATGCTCTTCATGGAGACACGGCTGGGTCCAGGGGATTCTGCTCTCTCCTGCTGCTCTGGCCTTCAACCCACACACAGCTGTTACTCAGACTAATGATGGAGTCATGATGCATCACTGCTGAGCTCTGAGATGGACAACAGTCACAGACAGAGAGATCCTCTTCTTACCTCTTAGCTTTGCTCCGGCGGCCATGTTCCCCAGACAGAGTGGTCTTAGAGGTAGGACCCCCCTCCTCTCTCTCCTCATCCATAGTAGACTGGGGAAAATACGTTGCGTCCCATACGCTATAAAGTTATGAAAGTATAAATGTAAGGGAAGAAAAGGAGGTTAAAGTGTTAAACAAGTTGGTAAGGTGAACGGTTTTAAAGGAGCAGAAAGAAGGGCTGCTTGCTGCAACAGGCCATTGAGATGAGGAAATCAACTTTAACATGAGGAAGTTGCAGAACTGAACCGACTTGACTCACTTACACAAACACACACACACACACGCACGCACGCACGCACGCACGCACGCACGCACGCACGCACGCACGCACGCACGCACGCACGCACGCACGCACGCACGCACGCACGCACACACACACACACACACACACACACACACACACACACACACACACACATACACACACAAACAGACAAGGATCAAACTGAGCCAACTGTAAACTCTGCCATATATATATATATATACTGTATATATAATATATATAGGCCCATATAGGGGAGAGTGGGGTAAGATGAACCAGTGGGTAAGTTGACCCACCCCCTGTGTTTAGGCCACTGTACACATTTGTTGGACCATCAATTCAGGAAGCAGCCATCCTTTATATCTGGCTTTGATGAGAGAGCACGTGGTCAAGCTGCAAGTACGTTTCTTTATCCCAATAAACATTTTTTTCACGTCAAAGTACGTTTTTAACCTGTCAGGTATAATGACTGCTACCTCAAATCAAATCATCCATCTGTCAAAAATATCCAAAATATCACCCTCAATGTTCAATTTACAACAGGACAGTAAAGCAGTTAAACATTAAGATGTATTCTCTATAAAACAGATATAAACGGTAGTAAACTGGTTGATCATTATTATATACCAGTTACCTAAGGACAATATAAACGGCAGTAAGCTGTCTCTCATCTTTTCTTACCTTATCTACTCCAGGATTAAAATGCGTCCATACAATAAAAAACGTTGTAAAAGTATTAATGCAAGAGGAAACTAAGGTTAAAGTGTTTATAAAACGAGTAAATCAGGGGAAAGGTTTTAAAGTGGAGGAAGAAGGGCTGATCGATGCGACCGACCCTTCAGAGGGGGAAGTTCCAGGAGCCGGCCCTCTCAGCCAGCGCGTGTCACGTGTTTTAGGGGAAAACGAAGATATCGCAACACACACACACACACACACACACACACACACACACACACACACACACACACACACACACACACCACACACACACACACACACACACACACACACACTAGGATCACTGAGCCAACTGGAAAGTCTGCCTTAAAAAATATGTGTAATAAATAGGCCTATATATAATATAATAATACCATATAACAATAGCCTGTGTAGACTATCAGTACATTACTGCATGTCAACACAGACCAACATATCCTGTTCCCTGAGTACGAGTGGCGCCCCTCAGGACGCAGACTCCAGGCTGTCGGACACAGAGGAGGAAGGCAACCTTCACCCCCAGGGCTGTCCAGCTCCTTAATGCTGGTCACTGACTCATCAACATGCTGCAATGTACTTTAGAATGGAAGCACTTCATGAAGCACTTTTTACTCATGTGTTGAATGTTGTTGTTACGATGCGTGTGTTGCTTGATTGTGTAGTGTTTGTGGGCTGCTTGAGTTTGTAGATTGTGTCTCTTATTTAGCTACTGTTATGTGCCTCCCCTTTAAATTGCTCCTCAGGGACAAGTAAAGTGATTTGAATTTAATTGAATTAGTGATGTCATTCGATATGCTTATTACATGTTGTTACATGCAGCTCATCACACTAACAATAAGCTGTTATAACTTTATATCAGTCAGCTGTTATCCTGCTCTTATCCATCACACTAACAATAAGATGTTATAACTTTATATCAGTCACCTGTTTTGCCATGTTGCCATGTT